>NC_056731.1:1702587488-1702674988 GCF_019279795.1 Protopterus annectens
TTTTGTCCTCAGATTTATGGCCTACTATACATAACATGTCTAGCAGTCTGAAATCTCACTGGCTTGTTATCAGGTATGATGTCAGTAAATGATGTACTGTACATATACACCTCTTACTTCATGACATATGGACAAAGGGTGACAGATTTGGGGGATGGAGGCACAAACACAGGGCCAATATTGACATATTGCTATGACAAACTGAGAAAATTCCTAGTGTAACAGGGTTTGTTGTGACATATCTCTTCTGAGGGATATGAAGTTAGTAACTCACATGGATGTTACCATGTACTGACTGCAAACATCAGAGTATGCTACTGCATTTCTAAAGATAGGAAATGTATGAGTAACACACCACATGTAAGACTCCAAACCCAGGCCAGTCTGCAGATAGTCCTACAGGTGAGAGTTTCCTCAACCACATAACACTGTTATGCCAGACTTTAAATAATTTAGAACAGCCATATCCACACAAACGCTGTTAAACCAACATTACTTCAAATGCAGAACAGCAATACTTGCATTCTGTCCCCATGTCTGGAACATCCTTCTCCCATTTGTTAGCCTGTCTTCACAGTGTATGTTGTAAGAGGTATTTCCAACTACCCTCTGTGATGCTGTTTGTCAAACACTCACATGATGTCCTGCTCACAGTGAAGGAAAAGGGCCAACACCCACATGACATGCTTAGTTATAGGAGTGTGTTTTGATGCAATTGCCTACAGGAATGATACCACAGCTGTTCCATGCAATTAGCAAGTGGGGTCTGCAATTCATGCACAGGCCATAAGCTGATCATGAGCATTACTTACAAAACTCAAGCTGCTGCCTATGCAAGATACATGTACTTTTCCACATCTACCAAAGAGGGAGAGAGAGAGAGAGACAGAGACAAAGTAAGAACTGAAGGGAGTAAGAGAGTAAGAGCCAAGCATGTTTGTGTATGATCCGTGGGTGAAGAGTGGTATCTGGGTATTATGACGGTTGCCTCTATTGTTTTCTAATCCATACTGTCTCATAATAATTGCACATGGCTGTAGACATTTATGGCTGTGGATTGTCTGCAACAACCTCTACAGTGTTTGAAAACTGTGGGCCTTGTAATGTGGACAATGGGACATATAGGTCCTCAATATAATGATGTAGCAAAACCCACACTGCAATGGATCCTGTCATTACACTATCACCCCAACACCCACACAAGATACTGATAACACAGCCACAAACACACACTTACCAGTGCTGAGTTTCAAGCCCCTACCTAACTATGTATTGCTATTAGAGTGTTGCACAGTTATTGTGCATGCCACAGACCTTACATGTTGGAGAGCTCTCCAAAGGTATCTTTGAAGGTGAGTAACATCAGCAACAGTGCTAAAGGAGAGGGTAAGGGAAGTGTAGTAAGTGTGAATGTCCACAAAAGCAGGTGTCAACAAAGACACACACACACTCACTCTCAGGGAAACACACACATTATCACAGTTGGCAGGATCAGGATTAGAACTCCTACCTAACTAGTTTGCTACCCTACAGTTTTATGAAGTTATCGCAAGTGCCACAGAGCTTATATGAGTGCAATGTGGCCAAAGGATCATTTCTAGGTGAATGACATCAGTAGGCGTGCTAAAGTAGGACAGTGGGAGGTGTAGTGAGTGTGCATGGCTTTAAAATCATTAATCTCCACACACACACACTTGCCAGTACTGAGATGCATAGGTACATTGCTTCACAGGTGTGTAGTAGGTGAATGGGCATGAAGGCTGTACAAGGCTTGGCAAAGGGAATACCTTGGCTTCGGGCCACATGACAATAGTCTCCAGTGTGGCTCAGGAGTATAGCCCCTGGACTGGTCCCCATGGGTGGGTATTGTCTTCACCATCCACTCATCTGGGTTACTATTGTGGGTGGCCAGTGATGTGAACTGCTTCCCATGTATGTGATCTATATTCCATAACATGGACAGTGTTTGGGTTGTGCACATGTCCCACACACATGTTCTTTGACATGTGGAAGTGTACTTGAGGTCTCTGTGGTATGTTGTGTAGACAGATTGTTATCTTCTGATGTAGCATTCCTGACCTCATTTGGTGAGACCTGGCTATGGAACTGAGGTTGTGCTTGCACCTACATTGACAGCATGATACAGGTATTCAGTGGAGTTAGTAGCATCTGTCCATACAGGGCATGTGTATAAGACATGGTATTCACTTTGTGGGTTACATTTGCAGACTCTACAGTTGTTACAGGTGTCCAGTGGGGAACTTGGGCCACTGTAAGCATTTATTTGCCTACTGCGGGGATGGAACAGGGTGCCATATACTTTTACTTGCTGGATAACACACACTCAGTCAGGAGATGTAACACATCATAGTACTTTCTGAAGTCAGTGGCACTGTTGTGGTCAAAAGGCATGTAGTCCACTGCAATCACACTGTGGTTACTATCTGTGAGGCAATATGCAGGGAACTACCAATATAATGGGTGTTGTCTAGCCAAGTGTGTTTGTGTATGAGACATGGGTGGAGAGTGTTCTCTGAGTAATGGAAGGGTTGTCTGTATTGTTCACCAATCCATAATGTCACATGTAGAGCTATGGATTATCTACACCAGCCTCTCTGGTATTTGACATCTGTTGTCCTTGTAAGGTGGACATTGTGACATATACTAGGTCCTCAACATAATAATTTAGCAAAACCTACCCCACAATACATTCTGTTATCATACAATCACAGCAATCTCCACACAGGATACTGATGACAGACACACACACACTTGACAGTACTGAGATTCAGACCCCTACTTAGCTTTGTATAGCTACTATAGTGTACCACATTTATCGCACACGCCACAGAGCTTATAGGCTGGATGTCATCTCAAGGTACTTCTAAGGTGAGGAACATCACCAGCCCTTGTAAATACTGGCATTGAGTGATGTAGTGGGTGAGAGATCCCAAAAACAATTTTACCCTAAACACACATTTACATTTTCCAGGGGTGAGGTTAAAACCTCTCGTTAGCAATCTTTACAGACCATTATGTTACACATTTACCACATGCACCACTGACCTGACATGGTTTAGTGTTGGCAACAGGTACTTCAAAGGTGGATGATATCTGCAGGACTGCTAAAGACAGGCTCTGAGATGTGTACTGGGTATAAATGGGGCCAAAATGTTTGAGGTGCACACACACAAACACTTGCCAGAGATGAGATTCAAACCTGTGTAGTTACTGCTATTACAGTGTTCCGCATTTATGGCACGCATCATGGAGCGTAACATGTTGGAGAGCTCTCCACAGGTACCTTTGAAGGTGACTAACATCAGCAGCAGCGTTAAAGGAGGGGTAAGAGGAGAGTGGTAAGTGTGAATCTCCATAATTTCAGGTATTATAAAGGGCTCACACACTCTCTCACACAAACACACACAGTTCCCATGTCTGGGATTAGAGCTCCTACCTAGCTAGTATGTCATACTATAACATTACACAGTTATTGCATGCACCACAGAGCTTATAGGGATGGTCCTTGTCCAAAGGGGTAGGTCAAGGTGACTGACATCAGCAGGCTTGCTAAAGTAGGGCAATGGGAGGTGTAGTGACTGTGAATGGCCTCAAAATCATTGATCTCCACACACAGTTTCACAGTTACCATGTCTGAGATTACAAAATCCTACCTAATTAGTATGTTACACTATAGCATTACACAGTTATTGTAAGTGCCACAGAGATTATTGGGGGGGGGTGAGATTTGGCCAGAGGGTTATTTCAAGGTGACTGACATCAACATGAGTGCTAACATGGGTAATGGGAAGTGCAGTGTGTGTGTGAATGGGCCATAAACCATTCCTCTGTAAACACACACATAACACTCAGTCACACATAACTTTACATTTGACAGGACTGGGTATACAAATGCTAGATGAATACTGATTTGTACTATCATGTTACACAGTTATCACAAGCACCACAGACACTATAGGGCTGAGGGTTACCAAAAGCAAATGTCTATAGTGATTGACATCTGCGTGTCATGTGATATTGGCCAATTAGATGTGTGGTGGATGGGACAGGCCTCATGATGGAAATCTCTCTGTCACTGTCTGTCTCTCTCTTCCCCACATCTCTGTGTGTGTATGTTTGACCTATTATAGTGTGTTGGCCTTGGATATGTGTGAGTATTCCTATCCAATGTGTGCGCAAAGCATGAATGGTGAGTAATGTGGTGTATGTGCACAGACATCTGCGACTGACGGATATGTATAGTCCACTGTTGTTGTCAGACATCTAAGTGTAGGTGCATGCCCAGTATGTCCTTCTGTATTTTGTTGTCAGACGCGGGGTTCATTTCTCTAAGTGTGGAGGAGCATGCCCAGTATGACTTTCTGTATTGGGTGTGTGAATCCATTCCAGGTAGGTTGTACTCCAGTCCAGGATTTGGTGTTCTACACCTACAGCTAGCGACCTGTTTCTGCAGGATATCTGTAGATATGTTAACAATATGGAGTCACAATGGGCAAAAGATAGTGGGATACTGTAACTATTGTGTCTGTGCTGCTTGTGCTACATGGTTTGTGTTAGCAGAGATATTCAGACATATGTACTGTCTTACACTGTGATGTATTATGTCATCAGCTACTGACAGATATACTTATTTGTTCACAGTTATTTCCTGGGAAATACAAGATAAATGAAGCTGTGTCCAGTATTGTGGTCTGCAGCCTACATATTCTTGCACTCATACCATTCTGGAGGGGTAGCTGCAGACACTTGCTGATGGGTCTGTGTAAATGGTCCAGCACCTTTGTACTGTGGCGGCTGAGGATCCCCTGCTTGTACATCTATTGATTTAACAGAATGACCATATCCTGCTGTGGCCATACCTCTCAGCTGTACAGATTCACCCAGGTTACCCAGAGGCAGGGCTCATATATCTGGTCAGTTCTCCTTCACATTGTGTTTTACAAGATGGTTTGTAGCCACCCATTAATGGGTTTGCAGGCAGGGGTAGTATGGGCACACATCAGAGTTTCAGAGTTTACACACTCCACGGCATCCATTCTTCTACACTCCCCACACTGTTATTCCTAACATTATGCGAGCGATATCTGAGAAGTATCCCTATAGTTGTCCCTTCATCCCAGAGGTATTTTTATTGGTTGCTCCACAGTTCATAGGTTCATAGGTTCATAGGTAGGTACTAGGCTACCGGCCCTGGGGCCTATACAAGCCCAGCCAAAAAGGTACCCTGGCTTTTGCCACCCAAGAAAATTATTTTCCTGTGTCACTGTCGAGTAGAGCCACAGAGGTGATCCCCGGGGTGAATTTCCTATTTCCCATCCAATCATCAATATTTTACTTGAAGAGTGCTAATGAGCAGCTTTGTTTGATATAGATCAATGCAGTAGGATATGGTGGGCATGCTACTGGGATTTGTCAACATGGCCTTGCATTTGTGCTCTGTGGACTGTGTTATGTTGTTAGTCGGGACACCATAAGATAACATACATTGGCAGTACGGGTGAGGAACAGGCCTTTGACAGAGGACTGTCAGGCATTTGGTAGTGATGCAGGACATCTATAGCAGGCCAGTGCATTCTGTCACTCCTAAAGTCCCAGGCTGTGAGCCACTGGGTTCCCCTGGGATGACAGGGTAAATGTGTGAGGTGTTAATGGCAATAGTTCCTGTCCATATTAATCCATTGTTCTGGATGCTGGCAGTGTGCTGCTTACAGCTAGGGACACACCTGCATGGGACACCTCTTCAGCATGCTGCATTCTGTGGGTATTCCCATACAGAAGTGGGGGTCATACTGTACTCATTCCCAACAGCAAGGATATGACCTGTGATAAACCTGTGGCTGATGGTGAGGTGAACTGAGTGTATGTGTGATATTGAAGCTTATTGCAGCTGACTCACAGATATACCTGGGACATTCCCCTTATACTGCCTTTTGCGGGGACATAGGCAGTCTCTCATTACTTTATAACTGTGCTTTTTGTTTTCTGCCAGTGATTGGCCAGACTACATCAGTATTCCATACTACATGGACAACTAATGTGCTGCTAACCTGTATAGGCTCATAGGTTCATAGGTTGGTACTAGGCTATTGTCCCTAGGGCCTATACAAACCTAGCCATAACAATTCCCTGGCTATTTCTTCTCACAATATTTACTTTCCTTGACCCCTGTCTAGCAGGGTGACTGACGTGATCCCCGGGGTGAATTTCCTATCTCCCATCCAATCGTCAAGGTTCCTTTTGAAGAGAGACAAAGAGGCGCTCTGTTTGACATGTATGGACAGTCTATTCCAGAGTCTGGGGAGTCTCTGGTTCAAGAACCTATCCCTCCAGCATGTTTTGTTCATTGTGGTGACAAAGTTTAGATCCCTGGAGCATGCGGCTCTGAGGAATTGGGATTTCTTTAAGTGTAGCATGTCCAACAGCTCTGGGTTTGACATGGCCTTGTACGTTAAGCAGAGATCGTCCCTGAGTAGACGATATGCGACAGAGTATAGCTGGAGTTTTTTTAGATGGTCAGCATAGGGCATCTGCTTTAGGCATGTGATTTTTTTTTAGTGAGGTATTTCTGTGGCCTTTCCAGTTGTTGCAGATATCCTGAGAGGTACATACCAAATGGGGTGTTGTATTCTATAATGGGTCTAATGAGGAATGAGTACAGTGGGATAATGGCATCATTTTTCTGGATGAAAAGCCCTTAGTGATGAGGTGTGCCATATAAAAGGATTTCCTGACTGTTGTGGCGATGTGGATATCAAAGGTGAGACCACTGTCCACTTGTGTCCCTAAGTCTCTTATCACACTTTCAGTATTTAGTGTACTGCCACCTATGTGGTAATTCACAGGTACATGTTTTTTTTTCCCAAAGGGGATAACTATACATTTCTTGGCATTGAGTTTGAGCCCATGGCTCTGGCACCAAGCATCTATTTCTGTAAGGCCCTTTTGTAGATTATCCACATCTTTTGGTATGTACAATTCTAAAGGTGTGTGCAGTTGACAGTTAAATTTTATGTACTCTGTCTAGGGTACTTTCACCTGTGTGCTATGTGTATGTCTGGGCCAACATTCATGGCATGTCCATCTTTCAGATGGTGACAGATATTAACATCTGAATAGTGAGTATGGATGACTGCTGAATCGGGTCTTGCTGGGATGCATTGTGGTCGGCACTGTAGTTGTCAGAACATGGCCTTGTCATCAACAGTACTGGCCATAGGCCACCAAGACACAACCCTCCATGCCTACATGCTGACCACTTCCACACAATATAGAACACACAACAATCTAACACACAGACCCCTGCATATTGTACACATGCAACAATCTATCCTGTAAACTGGACTAGCTCAGGTAATCTGTGCTCCACTGTTATTAATCCCACATGTACATGTTACTGCATTTCTACATAGGATTGTGGGGGGGCACACCTGACAACTGTAAACATTTGCTATTACTGTACTGGTATTTCAGGTACTCTGTTGGCTTCCATTTTATTTTGTATTCTGACCTATCATGCAGACTAGAGGCATATCAGTAGAGTACAGTTCTTAGGTTTTATTCACCTATATTTCAGTTTCAGACTTCTTACCCTTCAGAACTAACATACAACTGCCAGACCTGTTGTAATCTTTCTGTGTAGGGCTGGAGGGGGGCTGTTTTCCATTGCCATCAATTGGAGGCCTTAGCACAGCCTTCCTTTATGGTCATCTACACCTGTCCTGCTGGCTGAGGCTGTTGTTGGATATGTGAGCCTCACTGACATGCATGTGTGTGTCCTATGGATACACATTTGTGCCACCACATGTACTGCAGTTGGATTTGTCACCTTGTCTGCTACTGCCTACTTTGTTGACAACAGTATTTGTTATGGATTGCATGCTACCCATATAGGTGTCCACTATCTATCTACTGCCATCCCATTCAGCCACCTGATTCCCTTGCATGCTCACATCCATACCATAGATACATCTAGCAGAACATACTACTCTTTTCAGCAATTGATAGGAAGAGTGACTTACCTTGTGGCTGTGCTGGTATTGAGGATGGTGCTGGAGGGCTGATTATGTCAGATACACATAGTACACTTCCTATACATGGTAAAGCACAGGTAGTGTCATGTTTGGCATCCCTTTTACTGTATGTGCAAGTCAGAGAGAGGTGTCATTTCCTGGGTCCCTACCATGTCAGTGTATGTGCTATGAGTTGCCTCTTTGTCAAAGCCTGGGCATACTGGGCATGCCTCCTTCTGCCTACATGGGCAGGCTCAGATGGACATGTTCCACCTAAAGAAAACCTTATCCCCTCGAGCCACATGCTCTTGGGATCTAAACCTCACCACAATAATAAACAGGATGTGCAGGAGGGATAGATTCATGTCCCAGAGACTTCCCATGCTTTGGAACAAGATCACAATCTACATTAAGCAAAGCTCCTCACTAACACTCTTCAAAAGAAACCTTGATGAGTGGATGGGAAACAGAAAGTTTACCTCGGGGATCACTTCAGTGGCTCTGCTGAACAGAGGGACAGGGAACTAATCTAAGGGGCGGCGAAAGCCAACACATTCTGTCTAGGCTTATAAATGCCTTCGGCAGATAGCCTAGTACCCACCTATGAACCTAATGCCCTCATTTGCATAAAACTGACTGCTAATGCATGATTACAAAACTGACACTCAGCCTTCCCCCTTAGCAACCACTATTCCATGGTATTGTTGTCTTATGCATGCCATTGACTATTATGGAAGAATGCTGATTTGGGTTTAAAAGATTATTTCCAACTCTTTTTCCATATTTATGGGTCGATCCCATTTGCACACTGCTGCCCTATGCTTAAATGGCCAAAATCGGCCAAAAAAAATAAAAGTTATTTTTTATAATTTTGCAACTATTTCCCATGCCAATTGCCATATATTTGGCCGTTGGTATGCCTACTACATTGAATACATGCTTTCTTTGGACACGTCATTCCTCCATTTTGTAATTTGCAGAAATGTATTTGGTTAGTAATCAAATACATTTCTGCAGGTTACACTATTCCTGCACAGATGCCTGCCTGCTTCCTGGGTCACTAATTCACCTCATTTGCATGGTTTTCACCACCAAATGGGGTAATTAGCATACAGGAGCTGTGTCCATGCAGGAATAGTGTAAGAGTGCTTGTGCACATCCTGGGAGCTCGTTCCTGGATCGCTCATCTGCCATATTGCATGCAGCAGCTCTTACACTATTCCTGCATGCTGTGCAGAACTTGCTTTTTCAGGTTTCCCTCTGCCTTTTTGTAACTGTCTACCTATTGAAGTTATCATTTTAGACAATCTCTCAAGCTTTAAGATAAGTTTGAAGTGTTATCTGGCTCATGAAAATAAATATGCATGGTTCAGGAATTTTGTTTGTTTTGTTTTTCTAGTCTTATGTTCTTGTAATTTTTAATTTCTTGTTAACAAGTTGATTTCTCCAGTTTTTGAATTGTGTTTGACTTGTACTGTATCTGTTAACCTATCAGAAGAGTATTATCATAATAGTTTTGTATTATTATTATTTTTAAACAGTATTAAATTTTGGATATAAAGTTTATGACTTTTAACTGGATCAAATCTTATGTATACTGTATTGTTATGCTTTTATTTCTGGATTACCAGTTTTGTAGCTGTGTGACTCTTTCACTTTTTCTAATATGTGTTATATTGTTTAGTGTTTTGAATTACATTTAGTACTAATGTTATGACTGCCTCATGACCTGCACTGTGGCTAAAAAGTATCCTGTTTCAGCCCACTTATCCAGTTAACAAACAAATGGTCAAACAAACAAACAAACAATAAATAAATGCATATGTACATACATGCATACATACATACACTAGTAAATACGAACTAATTTTATGTCAGGCATTTGCAGCAGGAAACTTAATTGCTATTTTCATCAGGCACTATCAGGTTGTCCAGTTGGCATCATTCTCTTTCTCACTTTTTTCTTTCTTTCTAATTTCCAATTGGCATTACATGCATTGTATTTAGTGTTATTTGCTTTCCTGTTGGTACTCAACATAAATTAATACTCCCCCGGATTCACTAATCTTCCGTGCAGGACTAGCTTAGTCCTGCACGGTAGTGCCTGTTTAGAAGCAGGACGGCAGTGCACCATGCATATTAATGAAGGCACACTGCCCGACCTCCTAGGCTTACACGGAGTGTGTACGAGTGCAGAGGGCATTTCTGAGAGCAGACCTCTCAGAATAAACATGCCCCTGCAATGTAGAACATCACAAAGTGGAAATAAATGAGTAAGACTGCTCATAAGTGTCTACATAACCCCACCAACAGTCCTCCATGTGTACAACAGCAACAGGACATAAAAATCAAAAGAAGAGACCCCTTTATTTTTTTTTAAAAATCCAAGTACAGCTAACCGTAGGTGCGCAGGTGTGCCCATTACTCAGCTATGGCTAAAGCAGCTTAAAAGGTAGTAGTAAGCAGGTGTAAGCACAGATAAGCAGTAGTAAGCATATGTTAGCACTAGTAAGTGTGTTTAAGTGCGTTTGTGCGGAGGTAAGCATTGCCTACACAGATTAAGCAAAGTAGAAGCTAACTGAGTGTAAGAAACTATAACCTGAAATAAGCAGTGCTTACCATCGTGCAAACTTACACAAACCCACTTACAACTACTTTAAAGTACCTTAATCACTCTGTATCCAATGGGCCTTTGTCTGTCCAGCAACAAAGTAAACAGCCATGTAGGTCTCGAACCCAGGACCCTATACACCATAGTCACAGTAGCTATCCACCAAGCCATCATAGAAGTGCAGAAGTAGTAAACATGTACTCACCATAGTATAACCAAACTGAACCTGTAAAAGGCATCAGTATACAGTCATATGTGCCATAACTGACTACATAACATAAATATGTGAACTAGAGTACAGCAGTAAGCCCAGAAGTGAAGTGTACTTGTAATAGAGTGTTGAAGTCCCCAATAAAACACAAGGACCCCATAGAGTGTACGTACACATCAATCAGGGATACTAGGCCTACATATAAGGTGTAATGAATAATAACACAATGCCCAAAAGGCATTATAATGAATGTCTACTGTAGGCAACACCAAGCATTGCATAGGCCAGCTTAGGAGGTGTGAGCAATGTGTAAACCAGCTCTTTGTGCCCAGTGGTATACCCCTTTAAACAATGCCAACCTTAGGTAAGCAGGTTTGCCCATAGCTTAGTCTTTTAAAAACAGGCGAATCACGGAAAAGTGTGGGAAATTGGCCCTACTTAAATCCAAGAGGTGGGAATGCAGCTCATAACTGGTTATAGCTTCCCCTTGCAGGCACTATGGCAGTAAGGGGAGAAGGAGTACGCTTCTGGGTGCAGCGCTGATGCATCCAGGAGTCCAAGGTCATGGCTGGACTTCTAGTTAAAGACCATGCCCAGAGACTGCTGCAGGGCCAGTATCAGGGCTCGCAATATAAGGCGGAGGCCTGGGACCATCTTGCTTGTGACCTCACCAGTGCCACTGGCATACCCTGAACTGGTGAGCAGGTCAGGCACTACTATGCTGACCTGAAGCGGCAGAAGGGGGACCTCTTGGAGGAGTGACTCCAAGAGGCTAGAGCATCAGGGGATGTCCCAGCCATGTGTAAATATCAGTCCACTACCTGTTTAATAATTGCCAGCTCAGGTATATCATGGATAGGTATGGCTAAATATTCCTCTTATGTCCCCCACAGCTGCAATGGAGCGGGCCACAAACCAGGAGGCCCACATCTGCCTCCTGGCGAGGTTGCGATGCGAGGCAGGTTAGTAATACTCATGCTTTTACTGTCATAGGAAATAAAAATAAAAGTAGCAGTAAAATAATTGCTAGTATAAAACCTGTATTGCTCAAGGCAAGTACTGCATACACTAGAGAATATGGCAGGAAGAATCTCATATTGTTAGTATGGCAATAAAAGTGTAATACCCTGACAAAACAGGTCTAAGTGCTGGACTGTATGCGTATATTCTGGTATCATATGGTAATGTAGATTTGCAATCATGTAATAGTACTGTAGTATTAAGGACTGTTAGCCACACCATGCAACATAACGTGAATGTGTAGGAATGCCTGTATATGACAGGTGTAATCCCCAGAGGCCATTTAGTACAACTGAGAGACACATAAACAGTAAACGGGAAATGCAGAAAACAAAACCTGAATAGCACATGCAACTGAGATGTGAACTGTTGTTTTATTAGCACACACAGCCACTGTTTGAATCCTGCCAGTGGTAGTAGTCTGCATACAGAATTATACACCACAACTGTACAGATATGTCCAGACTGTCATTTAAAGGGGCCCATATCTAATGCCTATCAACCTGTCCCCCTGGGAAATCAGTGGGATGATCCCAGACGTATAGGCAGCAAACAGGAAATACAACTGATTGACACACATCTATGACAACAAACCTGGCACACTAGCAATTCCCCAATACCTTATGTGACTAAGAAGCCACGTATGTCCCATTTACACCCCAACCTGTTAAGCTGTGGTCAGAGTGTGTACAGTAACAGATTGAGATGTATGTGCATAATACTAATGTGTAATCTGGAACCTTGTGTGGCAACAGTCAGGTAGTGCTAACAAACATTGCTCCCATATGCTGGATACGAACACTGTGCTGTGAAATACAGACCAATATAACCTGTACAGGTGCCATCCACCCTGGTATTGTAGGGGATTGTGAGTGTTGCAGTTTCCCTGAATAATAAAGAATTAACTGGTCACTGCCGCCCACACTGTGCTACATAATATAACTGTGTAGGAAAGCATGTATATGTGTGTGCCAGGTCACTAAAGATGGAAGAGGGCAATATTCTAGATATGTCCAGGCATACCAGCATGTGGTCAACACATGGCCAGAGTCTGTGCAGGAAGAGTTGGATAGCATAGTGCAAAACATCAACCCGGAATCTGGCCGTATGTGTACAAACAGTTAGTCAGTGTTAACAAACATTCCCTCCACAGGTATACCAGGTAAGAGGTGTATACTGCAGGTAAAACCGGTTCATGTGTAATGATGTTGACAGCCATATCAGTGTCCAATATAGGTCTATAGGGTAGTGTATTAAGACTTGTAAGGTACAGATAACAGCACTGACTAGGAAAGTAATGTGGAGTACAGGAATATACTACATGTTAATTGACATATTTCTCTCCCCCCACCTTATATCCAACAATAATCAACATACCCACCCCAACTGGTATGTACTGACTCTGATAATGGCCAATCGTTTGATAAATATTCTAATGGTTCCCATGCATGTGCCATATTGAATTATTCCAACATTGTTGGCATGGCGCCATCAATGTACCTGCATGCTGTTCTTATTACCACTGTGGTCCCATATATGCATGTGTTCTGTTTGCTATGCAACTGTTCCATATCTGGTGTCTGGGTTAATGGGAATATCTATGCATGCGGTTATACCTAACCCTGGAATGTGTTAACTATTACTAACCCATGTATGATGTTGAAATCTAAACACTATAGCATGCTTGGGAAGGCCGGTCCCAGTGGACCCAACTGTCCCACCTCAGCTGGCCGAGGCACCAGGCACCAGCATGTCTGGGTCCCACCCTGCACCTCCCAGTCTGTTGGTCCTGCACCACCTTTGGGTGGAACCACCTCAGGGGATGGGGCTCGCCCCCCCCGGGGGTGGTGCAGATAGGCACGTCACCAACTGTGCTACTGTATCCCCCCTGGCTAATGTCTCATTAGAACACTTCACCTAACTTAAGTAACTCTGCTAAGCCAACCAATCATAGTACTGTACCTACTTAGGACTGTTAATCTACTGCTCATCCCATCTCTCCAGGAGTTAGGGAAAACTACCCCAGCAATGTTGTGCTTTCCATAAGCAACTAAAGCCAGAAGAAGACATATTGTAAATCAATTTGTTATCCTTCTCAACTAAAACCAGGTGAAGACATATAGTAAATCAGTTTTTTATCCTTCTCAACCATAGCGAGCATCATCTGCTCTCTCGTAGACTTATTCTACGTCACTCTGCTTTTACTCTGATAGTAAATCTATCACAGGAATCCTAAACTTAGGAATATCTTCTAAAATGTAATATTATATTGTAAAGAATGAATGTACCCTGCCTATTAGTTAATATGCATGTCAAAGTCTCTTCTATGGAAATTGTATGTCAAAAGTCTGTCCTTAAAACTATGTTTTGTAAAAATTTGTTCTCTTGAAGCTTTTCTCTCCGGGCATCTACTGAAAATGGACTTGTAATCCAGTGGGACTCTCCCGGTCAACAAATGTAAAATAATAAAAAATAAATAAATAATACTACCCCTCCCCAACATCCCACTCCCACCTGAAAAAAAAAGGGCAATCTGTTCCCATAAAAAAATCTCGCCCTATACATAGCTATCCATTTCGCACACATGTCCACTGGACACATGTAATCTGGTCTAATTGGCATCAAAACACGTTTTTGTTGTCCTCACCCCTCTCCCAGGGGTTTGAGTGTTCAAATCTACCTCCAAATTCAGTGTATATGCACAGCTGTTGCTGTAGAAGAAATGGGCAGCTATGGACATTCCCTACACCCTTCCTGCACATCCCTAGCTATTTTCCCTACTGTCTTTCCTTCTTTGTGCCCCTTTTTCACCACTTTCCTATCAACCCTTTTTTCTTTTCTTTTAAAGAAATTAGGGGGGGGGTAAGCAGGAGTAAGCAGTTTTAAGCAGCAGTAAGCAGGTTTAAGCCTGTTTGCAGAGGGTTAAGCACTGCCCACACAGATTAAGCAATTTAGAAGCTAACTGAGTATAAGAAACTGTAACTGGAGGTTAGCAGTGCTTACCTCCGTGCTAGCCCATGCAAACCTGCTTGCAACTGCTTTAAAGTGCCATAATCACTCTGTATCCAACAGCCCGTGTTCTGCCCAGCAACAAAATAAACAGCCTCTGCAAGGCTCGAACCCAGGACCCTACAAACCATCCATGACAGATATACATAAATCTGATGTTATCACAAACATATCATCCAGCAGAATCATTCAACAGTACAGGAAATGTAGTAATATCATACCACACGACCTCTTAATGCAAGAATTCTGGACAAAGTGTGCCAAAACATGGGTACAAATAGATATATATGTCAAATAATGTTCTCATACACTTAAAACATTGCTAGTTAAACAATTATATGTATTAAAACACATATTTTGAAGGAGTTGAAGTCTGAAACACAAATATGTATTCAGTAGTTACTGACTTCAATCCTGAGATCATCCATGTCAATTTCCAAGAGAATGAGGCACAGGCCAAAATTTTGAGCCAAACATGCATGGACATATGGACAAATATATATCTGTAAATGTAGACAGATAGACAGCTATATGTATATATATTTATATATGAATGACTCACAAATAATCATATAATATCTATTGTATATAGATAGATAAATATGTTCATATGTATATATATATATATATATATATATATATATATATATATATATATATATATATATATATATATATATTTCATATATATATATATATATATATATATATATATATATATATATATATATATGTGTGTGTGTGTGTGTGTGTGTGTGTGTGTGTGTGTGTGTGTGTGTATGTATATGTATATATATATATATATATATATATATATATATATATATATATATATATATATATATATATATATATATATATATATATATATATATATATATATATATATATATATACATATATATATATATATATATATATACACACACACACACACACACACACACACACACACACACACATAGAAATGTGTATAGCATGTCCACATGGGAACAACATCCTGAACCACTCACTACAACATAACAGACCATATGCACTGTTAATGGGGCTGAGGGCACAAATGAGGGATACCTGGTAATTACTGCCATGTTGCCCTCCTCCACAGCCCCATCATATATGCTGTGCAATCCAGTATCCAGCACATGCAGTTCCTGACTCCAGGACCCTTCACAACACAGCTACAATGCTTTAACAGTAAGCCAATTCACCTGTAAACTGACAGGGCAATATCTGTAACATATCAAGCAGAAATGTCATTCTACCGTAAGGAATGTACAATCTTTAAGGAGTACACATTACAATGGTGCAGATATGCAAACACATCTATACAATGACAAATATATTCAGATATATATATATATATATATATATATATATATATATATATGTAGATAGATATACATATATGAGATATATGTAATGAGGAATGAGTACAGTGGGACAATTACCCCCTTTCTTCTGGATGAAAAGCCCTCAGTGATGAGGTGTGCCACATAGCCTGGTATTACAGGTGTGGGCTATCCAGTCCAGTCATGCAACAATACAGCGAATGTATACCAACATCTAGATGTATGTGTGTGTAAATATATTAATATCTAAACAGATACTACATATCTATCTATATATATCTATATATATATATATATATATATATATATATACACATACATATATATATATATATATTTCTAAAACTATATACATATATATTAATATATATGAACATATATATATATATATATATATATATATATATATATATATATGCAAATGCCTACATTGACACATATATGTGTCTACACCTGTATGTCTACATATACACAGCAAGTTACGTATGTATACACAGATATATATCTATGTAGATATATACGGACATATATATATATATATATGTAACCAGATATATATATATATATATATATATATATATATATATATATATATATATATATATATATATATATATATATATATATATATATATATATATTGGTATATATGGCCATACATCTGTAGATAGCAATGGCAGATTAACAAAAACACATATGTCCACATGCACTGTTAATGGGGTCGAGAGGCCCCACACACTATACGTCTTGTACGAATAGACATCCCCCCCCCACAGCCAAACATGTCTGCCCTGCAATACACTACCAAGTGTTGCAGATCCCATAACCAGGACCTGACATGACATGGGCACAAGATGTTAACAGTACTACATCCCATCTGTATGATGTCAGGCTGGTATTGGTAACATATCATGCAGTACAGTCTGCCTCTCATAGGAAATATAAAATGTGGAAGCCATCAACATCCCCAGGATACAGATACACAGACACAGATATGTAGATACATACATATATATATATATATATATATATATATATATACATGTGACTACACATACACACACAGATATATGTACAGTAAGATACATATGAAGAAGGTGCACAAAATATGGAACAGCCACTATGCCTACAGTTAATACCTGAACAACTGGACACTGTATGGGTCACCCATACAAAAGACAATCATTGCTTGCAACATATACCCACAGAGAGGTCATAAGGAAAACACCACATACAGGTTTGCAGAAATGGAATACCTTAATTGTGTACTATTAGAGTTCTGTATGCCATGTCATATAGCTGTTCAGACACTGACATCCATATAAACAGAGTAATGCAACTGTGAAACAGTTATACTAGTACAGTAGTCTGGAAAGGTTCTCAACTGTTGCTGTCCAGGCCAAGCCCTTCAAATAGTACAATAGTGAGGACAGACTGGGCCACAGGATACAAAACAATCAACAGTATGTAATAAAGGTGTATAGTTTAGCAGCCTCTATCTACACTCTGTACAAAATCACTAGGTTATAAAGATGTCACTTGACCAAATGGGCTGTAACTGTTACATAACAAGGCATAACTGACACCATCACATGCACACTGACAGAACAGTCTGTATGGCAGGAGGCAGTAGGCTTGCATTAACCCAATTTATGTAAGTAATGTAAATATAGGTGAAGTATATGGTACTGTACATCTAGATACCTTAAGGCAGAGCACCCCTGATAACCCCACATGTTTTAACAACCTAGGTCATTTATGGTGCCCCCCCAGACTCAATAATACATGGGGCATATACCAGTGTTACCTACACTTGCCTCCGGAGTGCATAAGAGCACACATATATTGTGTAGCTGATGCCCACACATATATGGCCCCAGCCCCACCGTATGTGTGGGATACAACAGCAGTGGACTGATGGCAGCACTGGCAGTGTGATATACTCACAGCCTACTATAGAACAACCCCCAACAGCATGTCATATGTGCAAAGCTTGGTATGTAGGTGGAGGACAGAGTCTGGAACACAGGCACAAATGTGGAGAACTGTTGCCATACACTAAGCAAGTTGCTGGTGTTACAGGATAGTCTGTAACATACCCTTAGTCAAGGAATTGAGGTTAGAAACAGAAATGGATGTAGCCATATACTGATAGCACTCAACACACACACTGCCAGTGAAATATCTGACACAGGACCTGTGGGTTGGACAGACAACCCATGACAGGCACACCTCTGGCCACCAAGAGGATAGGCCCACAGTTGAGAACTATGCAGACAGACTGCATTCCAAGGTAAAGTAGTATGTACACACACACCCTGTAACACCAGTACTATACAAAGCATAACATAACTCTACTCACACACTGTCTGTAGTTCCTGAACCCTCCTACAAATGTGTAGCTGCCCTGAGTGTGTCGGTTCACATGTAAAAGGTATTGCTACCTGCTGTCTGTAACACTGATGCCCACACACAGGAAGGATGTCCATCACACAGGCAATGTAAAGCGACCACGCCCACATGATATAGAGGGTTAGAGTTGGTGGTTGCCATGATAGTGGCGACTGGAAGTATTACACATGTGTAATTATATATATATATATATATATATATATATATATATATATATATATATAATATGTACATATATTTCCACCATATGTCCTGGACATGGAGTGTAGCCCTACCCTAGCCTCTATAGTCCCACATTCGTAGTGCAAGGGGATGTCAGGTATGTATAGCAGGTATATTAGTAGACTATTGCTACTGTCATTGGGATTGTCTTCACAGACATGGTGTGTGTTGGAGGTCACATCTGCTTAAAACATTGTGTGCCATTGGCTACTGACAGTCATCCTAAGGACATCATAGTAAACTACCGCTGCTAGCACGTAATGCCCCTGTGGACTACAGCAGAGATATTGGCCAATATATGTTGGACATTCTGACACACTCTGTACAGTCCAGAAGTATACACATAACCCCTTAGTGCTAAACATGTGTACCATGCCTGACAATATGGATGTAGACAGCCATGTAGATGGATATAACACATAACGACTGGAATACATTTTCCACCATAGGTTATGCATTCACACACCTCTGTCTGCTCTGACACATAATAACCACTGGAACAGGGGTGCCATGGCCACATACTACCCACTAGATATTGACATACATCTGTACAGCATCCCACTGCTCTGTCTGACATACATGACTGTTAAGGGAGGCCTGGCAGCAGTAAACCTGACAGGTATCTGCACATGACATCTCCCTGGGTAAGTACACTAAGCTGCTAGGCATTTAACAATGCACTGTGCAGGCTACAGGCAGACTGGTGCAACACTGGCCTACGTCTCCTATGGGAAAATGCACAGGTACCTGCATGTATAGCAGACTCTACATGCATGTCAGAGCACAGGGTAAGATACACCTGTGAGAAAATGCATAACCACAACCAATGTAAACACAGCCACAGCCACATATGTTATGCTAGCATAATATAACAGTATATGGACTATCTGTTTAACACCATCCTCATATGTGCCACTCACAGACTGACCCTACATATACTGGGCTGCTACACAGTTTGGTTTGGTGGCTGTCTGTGGTATGGGACATGTGTGTGTGTGGCCCTACAAACATGTACGCCAATACAGTACCATACAGTAGAGTAGCATGTATCATCAGATAGGATGGGACCTAGAACAATGACATCTACCACAGTCTGCGCACAGGCTAAACTACATATTAACAATACACACACTATCAACATTCACCATAAGTACACAGACCTCAATACTGTACAAACATCCACAGAATGTCCAGGTTATGTCATCAAATATAACCCTTACTGTACATAACATGTGTAGCAGTCTGATATCTCACTGGCTTGTTATCAGATATGATGACACTAATTATGGTGTACAGTACATATGCACCACTTCATGCACAACATATGTACACAGGTTGACAGAGTTATGGCTGGAAGCACATACATAGGGCCAATAATGATATGTTGCTGTGATAACCTCATACATTTACTGTTGTAACAGGGTTTGTTGCAGCATATGTCCTATGAGGAATAAGAAGCCAGGAATGGTCACGGCTTTCACCATCCACAGACTGCAATCCTCACACAACCTTCTGCAGTCCACAGATAGATGCTTTGTTGGTAACACGTGAAACCAAAGGCACAACACACTGCCCTGTCTGTAGATGACCCTGCAGATGGGGATTCCTCATAAACATGGAACTGACATGGCAGGTATTGAGACATGTAAGACAGTCATATCCACACACACACTGTTAAACCAACAGTACTCCAAATGCAATATGCAGCACTTATAGTCTGTACCCAGGTCAGGCACATCCCCCTCCTGTGTGTTGCCCTGTTTCCACAGTGTATGTTGTTAGAGATAAATCCCCAATCCATCTGAGATGTTGTTTGCCAAACAACAGATCTAGTTCCTGCTTACAGTGAATGAAAAGGGCCAACACCGACATGATGTTCCTAGATATTGGAGTGTGTTTCCATGCAATTGGCTATGGGAATGTTACCACAGCTTTTCCACATGCAATCAGCTAGGAGAGGGCTGCAATTCCTGCAGAGGCCATCAGCTGATCATGAGCATTACTTAAAATACACATGCTACTGCCAAGCAAAGCAGATGTAGGTCTCCACATACACCAGAGAGGGAGTGGGAGAGGCAGACAGAGGCAAAGACAAGTCAGGGAGTGGTGGGAGAGTAAAACCTAACCATGTTAGTGTCACACACCTACCAGCACAGGGTATCAAACTCCTGATGACTATGTAGTGCTATCACAGTTGTATGCAGTTATTGTATGCGCCACATGGGTTACCTGTTGTGGAGCCCTCAAAACATATATGTGATGGTGACTGACATCTGCAACAGGGATACAGTAACTATATGGTAGGTGATGTACATGTGCCTGTCTGCATTAACAGGTGCCAGCATCAACACAGCCACACTCTCACAGGGACACACTCACATTGACACACTTGGCAGGGCCAGGATTATAACTCATCAGTAGTGGGATTGCCACAACACATCACTGTGCAGGTATCACATGCACCACGCAGGTCATACGGGGGTTGTATGGGCAAAGGGTATGGGAAGGTGACTGACATCAGACAGCATGCTTCAGTATGCCCATGGGGGTTGTGAGAAGTGTGGATGTGAACATACACACCATACAACACACACACAAACACACAGGGTGCCAGTACTGACATGCATGGGAGCATGTCTGCAGGGCATGTGGTGGTCGACTGTGCCAGACGGCTGTACAAGGCTAGGCAATGGGTATACCTTGGCATCAGGCCACATGATGATGGTCTGCATTGTGGCTCAGGGCTGCAGTGTCTGCATTTGCCCACACAGGTCCCCATCCAGTCACCTGGGTAACTTTTGTGTGTGGCCAATGCTGTGCATCGCTTGCCATGATGTGTTCCTTAGTCCATGACATGGACGGTGTCTGGAATGTGCACACCTCCCACCTGCATGTACAGTGACATGTGGAACTGTACCTTGGGTGTGTGGCCCATGTTGTGAACACAGATTATCATCAAATGTGCCACTCTTGCCCACCTGTGGCGGGAACTGTTAATGGGCAGCAGGTTTAGCCTGCACCTAAATTGATAGCATGCTAACAGCATTCCCTGGTGTCAGTGGCATCTGTCAATACAGGGCATGTTGTCAGGCATGGTATGTCCTTTGTGGGTCACATGTGATGGCACCACAGGTGTTTTACGTGTCTATTGGGGAACATGGGGAAAGTGCACTGTCTGCATGTATGTGCATATTGGACAGATGGACAGGGTGCCATGCCTCTGTAGCCCACAGCAATCACCCCATAGTTACTATCAGTGGCCTATATGCAGTGTACTACCCACATATTGGCTGTTGCCTAGGTATATGTGTGTGTATATGAGACATGGGTTGAGAGTGTGGTCTGGGTAATACTGAGGTTGCTAACTGTGATTGCCTGGCCTTGATGTCACATGTATGGGTATGGCTTTTCACCTCAGCCTCTCAGCTATTTCACATCTGTTATCCCTGTACAGTAGACATTGTGATATATAGTAGGGCCACCTTATAAAAAATATGCAAAACCCGTTCCACATTGGCCACTGGTATCACACACTCAAACCCACCTCCACACATGATACATTTTACAAACACACACACACACCTGTCATGTCTAGGAGTAGAACCCCTCCCTAACTAGTTTATTACACTACAACACTACTCAGTTATAACACGCACCATGGAGATTACTGGAGTATGCCCCCCCCAAAGGTGTATATCACATTGAATGACATCAGCAGGATTGCCAAAGTAGGCCATTTGAAATGTACTGAGTGTGACTAGCCTATAATGCATTGCTCCATACACAGACATTGAAACACACACAAAAGATCCAGAACTGCCATGGGTGGGGATGGAACCCTACCACAGTTCTACATCACACTACAGCAGTACACAGTTACAGAACATGCTACAGAGATTACTGGGCTACAACTTCCCGTAGGTATATTTCGAGGTGGATGACATCAGCAGCCTTGCCAAAGTTGAGTATATGAATTGTAAGGAGTGTGAGTACCCTAAAAAGCATTGCTCTCTACACAATCAGACATGCACACACAGACTCACAAATGCACAGTTACCAAGTCTGGGGTTAGAATTCCTACCTAATTACTTTATTACACTACAGCAGTACGCAGTTACAGGATGTGCTACAGAGATTAATGGGCTACAACCCTCCCAGAGGTGTATTTCTAGGTGGGTGACATCAGCAGCCTTGCCAAAGTTGAGTATATGAATTGTAAGGAGTGTGAATACCCTAAAAAGTGTTGTTCTCTATACAGTCAGAGACAGACAGACATGCACACAAATGCACACACAGACTCACGCACACACACAGTTGTCAAGTCTGGGGTTAGAACTCCTACCTAATTACTTCATCACACTACAACAGTACATAGTTACGAGATGCACTACGGAGATTACTGGGCTCCAACCTTCCCAGAGGTGTATTTCTAGGTGGATGACATCAGCAGCCTTACCAAAGTTGAGTATATGAATTGTAAGGAGTGTGAGTACCCTAAAAAGCATTGCTCTCTACACAGTCAGACACACACATAAACACACACTCACACAGTTGCCAAGTCTGGGGTTAGAACTCCTACCTAACTAGTGTATCACACTACACCAATATGCAGTTAAGGGATGCACCATGGAGATTATTGGGCTGCAACTCTCCCAAAGGTGTATTTCACATTAGATGACTTCAGCAGGCTTGTCATAGTAGAGCTATAGGGAGGGCAGTGTGTGCATGGGACATAACCCATTCATCTAGGGGTTGACATGCCATTAGCAGGCACACACGGGGTCATATGTCACATGTATGTGTATACAGCTGCTAGATGACTACTTCCTTGTACAGTCATTTTGCACAGCTGGCACGTGCACCACATAGTCTTTAATGCTGACAGATACTGGTGGCTAGTATCTGCAGTGAGTGACATCTGCACCTCATATGTTTGGTGCCCTTTGGCTGTGTGCTGGGTGGGACAGGCCTGGATGGCTCCTTGTCACAGTCACCCTCTTCCACACATCTATGTACGTGTACCTTTGGCTTATTATAGTATGTTGTCCTGACATATATGTCTGTATTCCTATCCACTGTGTGTGCAAAGCATGAGTGGTGCATACTGATGAGTGTCTGCACTAACAACTGCAACTGCCAGATATGTCTGGTCCACTGGTGTTTGCAGTCATGGCCTTCATGTGTTTGTGTGAGCATGCCCAGTATGACCTTTCAGTATGTTGTTGACTGACATTACCTTCATTTCTCTAAGTGTGTGAGCATACCCAGTATGGCCATCTGTATTGAATGTGTGGATTGTGTCCAGGTAGTTTGTGCTGCAGTGACAGGTAACATGCTGTCTCTGCAGGGTATCCATCGATCATTTGGCTTTGACTGTTACTACATTTCTGCATAGCAGGGGGGCACACCTGACTGTTTCTACATTTCTACACAGGAGTGGGGGGCACACCTGACTGTTATTACATTACTATGTAGGATGGGGGACACACCTGACTATTTCTACATTTCTACACAGGGTTGGGGGGCACACCTGACTGTTATTGCATTACTATGTATTATGGGGGCACACCTGACTTTTTCTGCATTTCTACACAGGTTTGGGGGGGCACACCTGACTGTCATTACATTACTATGTAGGATGTGGGGGGCACACGTGACACTTGTACACATTTGCTATGACTGTACTGGTATGTCAGGTACTCCATTTCATTCTGTATTGCTAGCTATCATACTGACTAGAGGCATACCAGTGTACTACAGATCATGGCTTTGGTTGCCCTACATATTATTGTCTGACGTCCTACCCTTCAGAACTAAAATCCAACTGCCTGTCCTGCTGTGGTCTGTCTGTGTAGGCCTGGGGGGAGGTTAACCATAACCATCATTCTGGGGCCATGGCACCGGCTCTGTTTGGGTTTGTCTACACCTGTCCTGCTGGCTGAGACTGTTGTTGGGTATGTGAACCATCCTGACTGGCATGTGTGGGTCATATAGACACACATGTCACTCAGCACATTTCCTGCAGAAGGTTTTGTCACCCTGTGTAGTACTGGCTACTATGGTGACTTCAGTATGTGTTACAGATGTCATGGTGCCACTATGGGTGTCTACTGTCTGCTGCCATAACATTCTGCCTCTCAATTCCCTTGCATGCTCACATCCATACCATAGCTACAGGTAACTACACATTCTACTCCATTTGGCAATTGGTAGGTTGATTGACTTACAGCTCAACAATTTGGATGGTGCTGGAGGGCTGCCTATGTCGGATGCACATAGTACACTCCCTATACATGTTTGAGCACAGGTAGTGTCATGTTTGGCATCCCTTTTACTGTATGTGCGAGTCAGAGAGAGGTGTCATTCTCTGGGTCCCTACTGTGTCAGTGCATGCGCTATGCGTTGCCTTTTTGCCAAGACCAGGGCATACTGGGCAGGCCTCCTTCTGCCTACTGGGGTAGGTTCAGGTCGTTCCTCCTCCGGGTCACTCTCTGCCTGTGCAGGCCTTGGCATTGGTGGGGGGCTGTGTGGACCTGCCCCATGCTGTTCCTGCTGCAGCTGTTTCCACAGGATCATATTGTGTAGCATGGCACATACTCTAACAATTTGGGTACATGAAGCTGGTGGATACTGCAAGGCTCCACCAGATGTGTCCACATACCGCAACCGTGACCTGAGCATCCCAAACACACGATCTATTATATGTCTGGCCTGTACGTGTGCCTCATTATGGCATTCCTATTCAGGTGTGTGTGCATTTCTGATGGGTGTCATCAGCCCTGGCTCCAGTGTGTGCACAGCATCCCCCACTAGGTGACCATAGGGGATGTCCCCACTGGCAAATCTCTGGTACAACTGTGTCAGATACCATATGTGGGAATCATCATAGCTTCCAGAGCAGCCAGCACACACATTCATTATAATGCCCTGGGCATCACATACGACCTGGCAATTTATGGAAGGGATGCCCCTGTGGTTGATGTAGGCCCTACCCTGCTCACTGGGTGGTGCTTTGATCCATATGTGCATGCAGTCTATAGCACCCACTACCCCAAAGTATTCTGCTATTTGGTGGAAGAGACGCATACTGCTGGTCAACACCTCACAAGTGTTGAGGAAATATATGTGATCACTGGCATGTGCTGGCATGGCATCCAGGAACTGGTGGAGTACTCTGGATACTGATGCCTGTGAGATCCCCATGATATCGCCAGTTGTGCTTTGGGAGGTACATGTGGCTAGTATACCTAGGCCTACACATACCTTGGTATCCACTGGGATGGGTTCCCCTTGGTCAGTTTGGAGTGTCAGGTGTGGCCAGCACATTTCAACAATTTGCTGTAGGAGGTCTCTGTCCACCCTATAGTGCTGCACTATCTCTAGCTCATGTAGCCCCTGCTAGGTTACCCTGGGTCTGTACACTATTCTCTGTCTCCTCACTGTGGGTTGTTTGGTAGCATTCACATCCTCACTACCCTCAACCTCTTGCACATGTTGTTCTATGTTGCCTGCTGCAGCTCTTCTCATTTTGTAGGTTTGTTTGTTAAAATTTCCACGCTTGTATACACCAGTGGTGTAGAGTGGGAAAAACCAGAGGAGAAAGTGTTTGCTTAGTTTATACTAGTGTTCTGGGCTGGGCTAGTCTGCTGCCTGTGTAATTAGCTGATTCTGATACATTTCACCTGCCAGCTATGTTAGTTCTCCTTGAATACCTTCCTACTGCTGTTTTCCCTTCCTATTGCCTTCCTGTTTAAGCCCGTGTGTACGCCACACAAACAGAATGCTCAAATGTGCATCCTGCTGCTATTTCCTTGTTTAACTTCTTTTTTCTTCCTGTAAAATCCGGTGCTTAGTGCGCACACCCGCTTACGCTTTGTAAAGAGAGCTAGGCAGGTTTAGACACATCTCCTAGCTTAGCTGTGCTAGGCTAGGAGCAAACTCAAGCCACAGGGCTCCTGACACACACACCAATGATGTCACCTACCTCCTAGGCTTGCACACAGCTATTCATACTCTTACATTGTTGGGGCCTGACTCACATGCTGGGGAAAACTGGGATTTACTATCCTTCCCCTCATTTGCATAGGATTGCCTGCTAATGCATAGTTACATGTGTCACACTGAGCCTCCCCCTTTAGCAACCACTACTCACTGGCCAGGTTGTCTTCTGCATGCCATGACTTCCATGGCAGAATACTAATTTTAGTTATAATGCTTATTTTAGATTAATTTTCTTATTTCCCCCCGATCCCATTTGTGTGCCACTGCCCTATGCTTAAACAGCCGAGATCAGCTAAAAAAAAATAAATGTTGATTTTTTTAATTTTTTGTATTGTTTGTAATGCCAATGGCCTTATATACTTGGCCATTGGCATGCTTCCTCAATGACATGCAGACTTTATGTGTAGCTGTCATAGCTCCGTTTTGGATGTTGCAGAAATGTACTCGGTTACTAGCCGAGTACATTTTTGCAGATAGCACTAGTCTTGCACGAACTGTTGGAAGCTTCCTAGATTGTAAAATCACCTCATTTGCATGGATGTCACCTGAAAATGGGGCGATTTGCATATCAGGGCTTAGTCTGTGCAAGATTAGTGCGGGAGCACTCATGCACACCCCTGCAGGTTGTTCCTGGATCGCACGGCAGACATATTGCCTGCTTGAGCTCCTGCACTGATCTTGCATTCTATGCAAGCTTTTGAGAATCCAGGGGACTGTCAGTATTATAACTAACTGCCACTTACATTAACTGATTTAGCTGTGCATATCTTATATTTGCCCACTGTTAATGTATATTAGCTATGGTCACTAACGCTGATTACCTTCATATGTTGCCTTCTAGTTGCTATTGGCAGTTGGAAGCCAGCTTAATATCCAGTTACTTAACCTATTATATGCATATTGTTCATAACTGCAAATAGTTCACTGGTTGGCTACTGCAAAGGATGTTTACCTAAATAATCAAGCTGATGTTTTTCTGCATTATGTCTTACTTAGCCATTAAATACCTCATTACTCTACAATAATTTGTTTTAGAATCCTCCCAAAACTACTAAAATGTAAAAATATTGGTTTGCTTAGCTGTATCTAAACACTTGGTAAAGACACCTATTTTAGCTGCTGTATCATAGCAATGTAATCATTCTTGAATTGGATTGTACAAGTAGATCAATGCATTAATGCTTTGCCTTATTGATTAACTGTGGGTTCATTTCCTAATTTTGCTAATCTATTGGGTCATCATTGCTAATTTTGGGGTAGGTATTTGTTTTTCTTGAGTATTGTACCTTTAACTCGCTAACACCTATGTGGTGTGGAATGACACATCTCTAACAGCCTGCATCTTGCGTTCCAGATCATTTTCTAAAAAAATAAATTTAAAAAATATAATATAAACAATGCAGATATTTTGTGAACAATAAAAGCTATTAAAGCTGTGCAAATAGTAATATTATCAGCAAGAAATATTCTTTATAGTGATAAAAGTCGGTGCATTCATCCATAATCCCACTTGCACTGTGTGCATAATTAGTGTTAGATGAAATTTTGCCAATATGAGAACTGAGCGATTCACGTACGTGCACGTTTGACATGCGTGAGAGCTGTAGCACTAGTGCTGCATGTCCCCAGTCCCCATATGCAAATCACCCCATTTGCAGGTGAAAACCATGCAAATGAGTTAAATTTGCCATCCAGGAAGCAGAAATCAGGGCTTGCAGGACTAGCGTAATATGAAGAAATGTACTTGGTTAGTAACCAAGTACAGCACTGCAAACTGCAAAACAGAGCTATGACAGCTCCAAATAAAGGCTACATAGCATTGAGAAAGCATGCCAATGGCCAAGTAGAAGGCCATCGGCATTGCAAACAATGGCAAATGTACAAAATAGAACTTTTATGATATGTCCGCCGATCACATCCGTTGAAGCATGGGGCAGCGGCGCGCAAACGGGACTGGTGGGGAAATAAGAAAATAAACCTAAAAACAACAGTCTAACTAAAATCAGTATTCCGCCATGCAAGTCAATGGCAGGCAAAAGACAACCTGGCCAGTGAGTAGTGGTTGCTAAGGGGGAGGCACAGTGTGACACATGTAACTATGCATTAGCAGGCAATTCTATGCAAATGAGGGGAAGGATAGTGAATCCCGGTTTTCTCCAGCATGTGAGGCAGTTCCGAACAGTGTATGAGTATGGATAGCTGAGTGCAAGACTAGGAGGTAGGTAACATCATGTGTGGGAGTGTCAGGCATACTGTCAGTGGATTGGAGCCCTGTGGCTTGGGGTTGCATCCAGCTTAGCACAGCAAAGCCAGGAGGTGTGTCTAAACCTGCCCAGCATGTACGACACAGTGTAAGCGGGTGTGCGTGCCGCGCAACTAGATCTACAGGAAGATAAAGGAAATGAACCCAATAAACAGTAGCAGTGTGCACATTGCAGTACACCGATTGCGCAGCACGTCCCCGGGATGAATCAGAAGTTCAATGGGAAGGGAAAGTAGCAGTAGGAAGTTAACCAAGGGGTACTAGGTTCACTGCCAGGTGAAACGGATCAGAACCAGCCAATTACACAGGCAGCAGACCAGCCCAGCCCAGAACACCACTATAAGTTATGCGAACATCTACCCCTCCGTTTTGTTCCACACCCTACACCACCGTTATAAACAAGTGGGGAACTTTTAACACTCAACAGCAAAATGTTAGGGGCTGCAATAGCTATCATACAAGTTGTGGAAGAGGCTGAGGGTGGTGAGAATGGAAATGCTGCTGACCAACCCACAGTGAGGAGACGGAGAAGAGTGTACAGACCCAGGGTCACCTACCAAGTGCTACATGAGCTGGAGACAGTGGAGCACTATAGGGTGGACAGGGACCTCCTACAGCAGATTGTTGAGCTATGCCGGCCACGCCTGACAAACAGAACTAACAGAGGGGAACCCATCCAAGTGGAAAAGAAGATATGTGTAGGCCAAAGAATACTAGCTACAGGTACCTTCCAAAGGCCAACAGGGGATATGATGGGGATCTCACAGGCATCAGCATCCAGGGTACTCCACCATTTCCTTGATGCCATGGCAGCAAATGTTGGTGAGCACATATATTTCCCCCTCACGCATGAGAAGTTGGCCAGCAGTATGCGTCTCTTCCACCAAATAGCAGAATACCCTGAGGTAGTGGGTGCAATAGACTGCACGCACATACGCATCAAAGCACCACCTGGTGAGCAGGGTAGGGTTTACATCAACCACAAGGGCTTCTCCTCCATCAACTGCCAGGTCGTTTGCAATGCCCAGGGCATAATACTGAATGTGTGTGCTGGCTGCCCTGGAAGTTATCACGATTCCCACATCTGGCATCTGAAGCAGCTGTACCAGAAATTTGCCAATGGGGACATCCTAAATGGTCACCTAGTGGGGGATGCTGGATACGCACTGGAGTCATGGCTGATGACACCCATCAGAAACACACACACACACACCTGAACAAGAACTCCATAATAAGGCACACTCACAAACAAGAATCATAATAGAATGTGTGTTTGGGATGCTTAAGTCATGGTTCCAGTGCTTGGACACATCCGGTGGGGCCTTGCAGTACTCACCAACTACATGTACCCAAATCGTCCTTCTATGTGCCATGCTGCACAATATGATCCTGTGGAAACAGCTGCAGCAGGAGCAGCAAGGGGCAGGGCCATATAGCCCCCCACCAATGCAAAGGCCTGCACAGGCACAGAGTGACTCACTGGAGGAACAACCTGAGCCTGCCCCAGTAGGCAGAAGGAGGCATGCCCAGTATGCTCTGGCCCTGGCAAAGAGGCAACACATAGCACATACACTGACATGGAAGGGATCCAGGGAATAGCACCTCTCTCTGACTCTCACATACAGTAAAAGGGATGCTAAACATTACACTACCTGTCCCTAACCATGCGTACACAGTGTACTATGTGCATCCAACATAGACAGCCCTGCAACACCACCTGCAATACTGGGACACCCACAGAATGTGAATCACACATGCCAATCAAGAGGGGGGGTCACACACCCAAAAACAGTCACAGCCAGCAGGACAGGTGTAGACAAACACAAACAAATGCCGTACTATGGCCTCTGAATGAGAGGTATGGCTGCCCCCACACCCAGGCCTACATGGACAGACCACAGCAGGCCAGGTAGTGGGATGTCAGTTGTGACAGCTAGGAAGTCTGAAACCAATGTGTATGCAAACAAAAGGTAGAAACAGAAGTACACCGGCATGGCGTAGCCAACATGATGGGTAAGACCACTGATGGAATTGGACTACAGGACATACCAGTACAGTCCTAGCAAATGTGTACAACTGTCAGGTGTGCCCCCCCACCTCACATAGAAATACAGTAACAGTCAGGTGTGCCCCCCCCACTCCTGTGTAGAAACATAGAAATAATCAGGTGTACCCCCCGCTATGTAGACATGTTGCAACAGTCAATGCCAAATGATCAGTGGATACCCTGCAGACACAGCAAGCTACCTGTCGGTGTACAACACAAAGGTCAGCTGTGCAGTACAAACCACCGAACATGCTCCATATATGCATAACAGATGGCTTTACTAGGCATGCTCACACACTTAGAGTAATGAAGGCAATGTCAGTCATCAACATACTGAAAGGTCATACTGGGCATGCTCACACACTTATGAAGGCCATGTATGTAAACACCAGTGGACCAGACATATCCAGTGGTTGCAATAGTTATTGCAGACACATGTCATTATGCACCACTCATGCCTTGCACACACAGTGTCATTATGCACCACTCATGCCTTGCACACACAGTGGATAGAAATACAGACATATATGTAAGGACTACACACCATAATACACCAAAGGTAGATGGATATAGATGTGTGGAAGAGGGTGACCTTGACAAGGAGCCATCCAAGCCTGACCCACCGAGCACACAGCCAAAGGGCCCCAAACACATCAGTTGCAGATGTCACACACAGCAGTTACTAGTGACCAGTACCTGTCAACACCACAGACTATGTGGTCCACATGTCAGCTGTGCAACATGGCTGTACAAGGTCATAGACAGCTAGTTGCCCTAGACACGCACCTGTGACATATGACCCCATGTGTGGCTGTCTGTGGTGTGTCACCCCTACATGAATGGTGTATGGGCCATGCACACACTGGCCACCCCATAGCGGTTCCCTGACAAGCCTGCTGAGGTTATCCAATGTGTAATACATCTTTGGGAGACTTGTAGGTCAGTAATCTCTGTGGCGTGTCCCATAACCACGTACTGCTGTAGTGTGCTAGACTAGTTAGGTAGGAGTTCTAACCCCAGCCATGGCAACTGTGTGTGTGAGTGTGTGTCATTATTTGTGTGTGTGTCAGTCTCTCACTGACTGCATAGACAGCAATGCTTTTAGGCCACTCACACCCCTTACAAGTTGAATACTCTCCTTTGGCAAGGCTGCTGATGTCACGCAACTTGAAATACACTGCTGGGACAATCATAGCCAAGTAATCTTCATAGCATGTCCCATAACATCGTATGGACATAGTGTGATTAAGGAGTTAGTTGGGAGTTTTAGCTGCCGACTGTGTGTGTATGCATCCTTGTCCGACTGTGTTGAGAGCAATGCTTTTAGGTAACTCACCCCGTACATTTCACATACCCACCTTTGGCAAGGCTGCTGATGTCACCCACCTAGAAATACTCCCCTGGGAGAGCTGTAGCCCAGTAATCTCCATAGTGCATGCTGTAACTGCGTACTGTTGTAGTGTGATAATGTAGTTAGGTAGGAGGTCAAACCCCAGATGTGGCAACTGTGCGTGTGTGTGTGTCTGTGTGTACATGTCTGTCTGTCACTGACTATGTAAAGAGCAATGCTTTTTAGGCCACTCACACCCCTTACAAGTTGAATACTCTCCTTTGACAAGGCTGCCGATGTCACACAACTTGAAATACACCTCTAGGATGCTCGTAGCCGAGTAATCTCTGTAACACATCCCGTAACATTGTATGGCCATAGTGTGATTAAGGAGTTAGTTGGGAGTTCTAGTCACCGCCTGTGTGTGTATGGGTGCATGTCTGACTGTGTTGAGAGCAATGCTTTTATGTAACTCACACCCCATACATTTTGCATACCCACCTTTGGCAAGGCTGCTGATGTCACCCACCTAGAAATACTCCCCTGGGAGAGCTGTAGTCCAATAATCTCCGTAGTGCATGCTGTAACGGCATACTGCTGTAGTATGATAATGTAATTAGGTAGGAGGTCGAACCCCAGATGTGGCAACTGTGCGTGTGTGTTTCTGCATGTGCATGTCTGTCTGTCACTGACTGTGTAGAGAGCAATGCTTTTTAGGCCACTCACACCCCTTACAAGTTGAATACTCTCCTTTGACAAGGCTGCTGATGTCACGCAACTTGAAATACACTTCTGGGATGATCATAACCAAGTAATCTCCGTAGCACGTCCTGTAACATCATATGGCCATAGTGTGATTAATGAGTTAGTTGGGAGTTGTAGCCCCCGACCTGCCGACTGTGAGTGTATGATTGCATATTTGACTGTGTTGAGAGCAATGCTTTTAGGTAACTCACAACCTGTACATTTCACATACCCACCTTTGGCAAGGCTGCTGATGTCACCCACCTAGAAATACTCACCTGGGAGAGCTGTAGCCCAGTAATCTCCGTAGCACATGCTGTAACTGTGTACTGCTATAGTGTAAATTTGACGGGTGGTTGGGTTCCATCCCCACACATGGCAGTTCCGGATGTATTGCATGTGTCACTGTCTGTGTAGGGAGCAATGCATTTTAGGCTAGTCTCTCACAGTAATTTCAAAGCCCTACTTTGGCAATCCCGCTGATGTCAGTCAGTGTGAAATACACTTACGGGCAAGGACTACCCCAGTAATATTCATGGCGCTTACTATAACTGTGTAGTGCCGTAGTGTCATACACTAGTTAGGTAGGGGTTCTACTCCCAAACATGACAGGTGAGTGTGTCTGTAACCCGTATCCTGTGTACTGGTGGTTGTGACACCTGTGGCCAATGTGGAGCGGGTTTTGCATTTTCCTATATGGTGGCCATACTATATATCACAATGTCCACTGTACAGGGATAACAAATGTGATATGGCTGATAGGCTGGGGTGCAGATCCATACCCAGACATGTGACATCAAGGCCAGGCAATCATAGTTAGCAACCCCAGTATTACTCAGAGCACACTCTCACCCCATGTGTCATGCACACACGTGCCTAGGTAACAGCCAATATGTGAGTAGTACACTGCACATTGGCCACCAATAGTAACTATGGAGTGACAGCGGTGAGCCACAGAGGGCATGACATCCAGTCCATCTGTCCAATATGCACATACGTGCAGACAGTGCACCTCCCCATGTTCTCCAATGGACAACTGCACCACCTGTGGTGCCATCACATGTGACTCACAATGGACATACCATGCATAACAGCATGCCCATATGGACAGATGTCACTGACACCAAGGAATGCTGATAGTATGCACACCATGTAGGTGCAGGGTAAAGCTGATGGCCATTACCAGCCCCCATCACAGGTGGGCAGGACTGGCACATTTGATGATAATCTGTGTTCACATCATGGGCCGGACACCCCAGGTACAGTTCCACATGTCACTGTACATGCATGTAGGAGGTGTGCACATCCCAGACGTAGTCCATGTCATGGACGAAGGAACACAGACATGGCAAACAATGCACAGCAATGCCTACACAAAGTAGTCACCCAGGTGACCAGATGAGGGATACAATACCCGCCTGTTTGGGCAAATGAACACCCCACACCTGTGAACACACAGGGCTGATTGCATGTGAAACAGCTGTGGTAACATCCCCATCGCCAGTTGTATGGAAACTCACTCCAATACCCAGGAACATCATGGTGGTGTTTGCCCTTGTCACCCACTGTGAGCAGGAACTAGATCTGGTGTGTGCCAAACAGCATCCCAGATGGATTACGGTGTACCTGTAACAACATACACTGTGGAAACAGTGCATCAAATGGGAGATGGATGTGCCTGACCTGATTACAGCCTATAGGTGCCGCTATACCACATTTGGAGTAATGTTGCTTTCACAGTGTTTGTGTGGATATGGCTGATGTACATGTCTCAATACCTGCCATGTCAGTTCCATGTTGATGGGGAATTATCATCTACAGGGTCATCTGCAGCCTGGGCAGTGTTGTGTCCATGGCTGCATGTGCCACCCATGGAGCATCTAACTGTCGACTGCTGAAGGTAGTGTGAGGATTGCAGTCATTAGATGGAGAAAGCAGTGGTAGTCACAGATGTCATATCCCTCAAAGGACATATGTTGCAACAACCCTGTAACAACAGTAAATGTATGTGGTCATCACAGCAGCATGTCAGTATTGGTCCTGTGTATGTGCTCCCAGCCACACCTCTGTCAAACTTTGTACATATCTCATGCATGAAGTGCATATGTGCTGTACACCATACTTTGTGGCATCATATCTGAGAACAAGCCACGGATATATCTGATGGCTACACATGTTTTGTACAGTAGGGGTTACATTACATTACATTACCTGCACATTCTGAGGATGTTCGTACAGTACTGAGGTCTGTGTACCTATGGCGAATGTCGACAGTGTGTGTAGCGTTGATATGTACCTTAGCCTGTGTACAGACTGTGGTAGATGACATTGTTCTAGTTCTCCTACTTGCAGATGTTAAATGCTGCCCCACTGTAGGGTACTGTAGTGGTGTATATGTTTGTAGGGCCATAAATACACATGTCCCATACCACAGACACCCACCAGACCAAACTGTGTAGCAGACCAGTATATGTAGGGAAGTCTGTGAGCGGCACATATGAGGATGGTGTCGAACACATAGCCCATATACTGCCATACCATGCTAGCTAACCATATGTGGCCATGGCTGTTTTCACAGTGGTTGTGGATATGCACTGTCACACCTGTGTATCCTACCCTGTGCTGTGGCATGCCTGTGGAGCCTGCTGTATATGCATGTACATGTGCTTTCCCCCTTGGGAGGTGTAGGCCAGTGTTGAGCCAGTCTGCCTGCACCCTGCACAGTGCATTGTGTCCCATACCACAGACACCCACCAGACCAAACTATGTAGCAGACCAGTATATGTAGGGAAGTCTGTGAGTGTTACATATGAGGATGGTGACAAACACATAGTCCATATACTGTCATACCATGCTAGCTAATCATATGTGGCCATGGCTGTGTTCACAGTGGTTGTGGATATGCACTGTCACAAAGGTGTATCCTACCCTGTGCTGTGACATGCCTCTGGAGCCTGCTGTATATGCAGGTACATGTGCATTCCCTCTTGAGAGGTGTAGGCCAGTGTTGAGCCAGTCAGCCTGCAGCCTGCACAGTGCATTGTGACATGCCCAGCAGCTGAGTGTAGCTACCCAGTGGGATGTCATGCGCAGATACTAGCCAGATGTCCCACTGCCAGGCCTCCCCTAACAGTCATGTATATCAGATAGGGCAGTGGGATGCAGTGCGGATGTATGTCAATACTTATTGTGTAGTATGTGGCTATGGCACCCCTGTACCAGTGGTCATACCGTTACAGGCCAGGCAGGGGTGTGTGAATGCATGACCTATGGTGGACATTATATCCCTGTCATGTGTTATGCCCATCTACATGGCCATCCACATCCATATTGTGAGGCATGGTACACATGTGTAGCAATAAGGGCGTATGTGTATACCTCTGGAATGTACAGACTGTGTCAGACCCCCACATATAATGGCCAATATCTCTGCTGCAGTCCACAGCAGCATTGCATGCTAGCAGCAGTACTGTACACTGATGTCCTTCGGATGTTGTTCAGTAACCAATGGCACACATGTTATGAGCAGATGTGACCTGCCACACGCACCATGTCTGTGAAGACAATCCCAATGACAGTAGCAATAGCCTACTAGTATACCTTCTAGAGATACCTGACATCCCCTGCAACTACGACATTGGGAACATATGGGCTGGGGTGGCCTACACTTCATGTCCAGGAACTATGGTGGGAATTTTAACACTCACGGCAACCACCCACTATTGATCCCCACACCATGTGTGCATGGTGCCATTACATCTCCTGTGTAATGGCCATCCTTCCTGTGTGTGGGCAGCAGTGCTACCGACAGAATGTAGCAATACCCTATACAGGAGAAGTGGCACACTCAGGGCAGCCACATATTCGTTGGAAGATCAGGACGTACAGATAGACTGTGAGTGGAGTTGTGTTATGCATTGTACAGTACTGGTGTTACAGGGTGTGGGTGTACATACTAGTTTGCCATGGAATGCAGTCTGTCTGCATAACACACAACTGTGGGCCTACCCTCATGCTGGCCGGAGCTGTGCCTATTACGTCTTGTCTGTCCACCAGACAGGTCTTGTGTCAGATAATACACTGGCAGTGTGTGTGTTGCATGTTACCAGTACATGGCTACATCCATGGCCATCCATACCAGCAATTCCCTGACTAAGGGTATGTTACAGACTATCCTGTAACACCTGCACCTTGCGTACTATATGGCAATAGTTGTCCACATGTGTGCCTGTATTCCAGCCTCTGTCCATCACCTACATACCAAGCTGTGCACATATATCATGTTGTTGGTGGTTGATCCATAGTGGGTTGATAGTATAACACACTGCCATGTCTGCCATCAGTCCACTGCTGTTGTAACCCCCACACATATGGTTGGGCTGGGGTCATATATGCGTTGGTGCCACCTACACAACACACGTGTGTCCTCATGCACTGCAGAGCCCAGTGTATGTAATAGTGGTATATGGCCCTGTATAATTGAGTCCGGGGGGGAGCACCAGAAAAGACCTAGGATGCTACAATATGTGGGATTATCAGGGCTGAGCTGCCTTAAGGTATCTGGATGTACAGTACCACATACTTCACCTATATACACATTATTGTCATGGATCTGGGTACTGCAGGACTACTGCTCCCTGCCATACAAACTGTTCTGTCTGTTGGTGTGCACATGATGGTGTCAGTTATGCCAAGTTATGTAGCAGTTACAACCCATGTGGTCATAAGACGTCCATGCCACCTACTGTGTTTGTACAGTGTGTAGATAGAGGCTGTTGAACTACACACCTGGAGTACATACTGTCGATTGTTAGGTATCCTGTGGCCCAGTGTGTCTTTCCTATTGTACAATGTGAATGGCTTGGCCTGGAGAGCAACAGCTGTGAACCTGTCCAACCTACTGTATGAGTGTAACTGGTCCACTGTATCATCACTCCATTGATATAGCTCTCAGTGTCTGAACAGCTATATGGCATAGCATGTAGAACTGTAATAGTACACGATGACAGGTTACCATGTCAGCAAACCTGTGGGTGTTGTTTTGCCTATGACCTCTCTGTGGGTGTATGTTACAGGCAACGATTGTCATTTGTATGGGTGGCACATACAGTGTCCAGTCATTCAGGGGTCAACTGTAGGCATAGTGGCTGTTCCATATTGTGGGCACCTACCGCTTATGTTTTGTACTGGACATATAACTGCGTGTGTATGTGTAGTCACATGTGTGTATATATATATATATATATATATATATATATGTATATATATATATATATATATATATATATATATATATATATATATATATATATATGTATGTATACCTGTATCGGCATATCTGTGTCTGTGTATCTGAAGCTTGGTAATGTTGATGGCATCTACATAATACATTCCTCATGTGAGCCAGAATGTACTGCATGATATGTTACCAATACCAGCCTGACATCATGCAGGTGGCATGTAGTACAGGTAACATTGTGTGCCCATGTTGCCACTGGCCGTGGTTATGGGATCACCAATGCTTGGTGGTGTATTGCAGGGTGGATGTGTTTGGCTGGGGGGGGATACCTATTCGTATGACCTGTATAGTGTGTGGTGCCTCTCAACCCCAGTAATGCAACATATAGCCTGTTACACTCCACTCCCTAACAGCTACATGTGCCTTGCAGTACCAGCATAACAGTGTTGCACCAATGGGTCGGTAGGCATGGGAATCCCATTGAGGTCTGCCACATGTGTATATATGTGCATGTGTGCATATCTGTAGGGTACACCGGTCCGAGTCCACATACTCCTATTACAATACACATTGCCACACAGTAGTATGGATAATGTTGTTGTCACCCATTGGTGTGGCAATGCAATGCAACACCCTACTATGCCTGTGGTGTGTGCATCACATGCATATCCCTGTGGTACCACTGTTGTGATATGGAATGGGTTGTTTTTGCATTGTGGCCACTGTGTGATATTGGGTATGTCAGTGTATTTAGATGGGTTCTAGTGTGTGCAATACCCAGTGGGGTATGTGGGTGCTTTGTACACTATCTTTAACTATGGTACACCTGGTATATGGCCCACTTACCACTCTCAGGTGGCCAATGTCACCATCATCCATACAGGTAACAGAACACAGGATACGGCCCAGTTACACATGTGCTGTGGGCAGCCTACCTGTAACACATTGGACACATGGACTAGTTAGTTATCAACTATAGAACCAGGTCCCTGAGATGTGTGTCTACCAGTTATGTGTCGGTCAATGTGTATATGATGGTATGACACACTATGTATTCACCATATACAAACATTATATCCCCCATTATCACATTGTACATGTCTGTGGATGGTATGCATGTAGCATGTGACCTGGTACACACCGCACCCTACAGATGGTGTTGTGTGTGCAATGACAGCCCCACAGTTCAGTAGAACTACATACCTGGGTTGGGGTCTAGATACAGTGTCACCAAGTCAGGATGTGTGTGTATGTGGATTGGTTGACATAAGGGTGCAGATCATACCTGCACCAGCAGGCCACTGGTCACGTGTGCACAGCCAGTAGCTGTTATACATACCTGTGTTATGTGTGTAACTGTACACCACATATGTCACGACCATGGTGTCACCACACTGACATACCCCTGTGGAATATGACTGCAGACCATCCTCCTGCTGACACATGTATTCCTACAGCACAAATGGATGACAGTATGGGGATATCAATTGGTGTTACTAACAGCTGGGATGCATGGCTACACTATCTGACATGTATGTGGTACACATTACGCCGACTACATTCTACACTGCAGTACATTGTGGCACTCTATCACAGTCACTGTGTGCATCAGAACCATGTTAGCCTGTCCCTGCATCTATGTTAGGGATGGCAGGAATGTGGCACAGGTATCATCATATGCACAGGGTGTGTGACTGTCATCCTAGCTGCATGGCTACACTACCTGACATGTATGCAGTAAACATTACCCCTGACTACATTCTACACTGTGGTACATTGCAGCACCCCATTACAGTCACCGTGTGCATCAGAACCATGTTAGCCTGTCCCTGCATTGATGTTATGGATGACAGGGATGTGGCACAGGTATCAGCATATGCACAGGGTGTGTTGCAGGTGTGACAGAGGCCGAGGGTGGCCCAAACAAGTGTCACCGTGTGTGTGGGTGAGGGGTGTTGCTCCTTGATTGGGGCGTGGTGATGTGGTGGTTACCAGTATGGGGACACCCTAGGTGTGGTTGCATAGTGTGTGGGTATGCATGCACACAGTTCCGCCATGTGGCTGCCCCACATGGGTAATGTTGGACAGCTGCAGACCATACCTGGCAGGGTGTGCAGTTCAGTGCCTCTGGCCCACATGCAGGTACAGACCTTGAGGTGCTACTCTCCCCTGATGATGACATGTGTCCGCTGGAATCATGTCCCGCCTGGGCCTTGCCAGGGCCATGTGCACTTGGCCTGCTGTGGTGTGATGTGGACAGCAGCCCCTGTGGTGTGCTGGGGCTGGTACTGCCACTATTGGAGTGGCTGTGTGTCCTGGCACATCCACGTTGACTGCCAGCTGCTGGTGTCTCTGGCCTATGTCCAAGCGGATGTCGCACCACTCCCACCACACATTCTAGCACAGCCATACCACAGTCACGGAGGCCAACCATCTCACCCCACCATCTATCCATGACCTCAATATATTCACAGAAGGCAACAGCGAGTTCATGGAGGTTGCCACTTACAGCTGTGATAGCAGACCTCTGCAGCCTCAGGACCTGTCTGGAGTGCATTTCCATATGTGCCTGCGCCTCCATTACAGCCTGAAACATGCTCCTGGTGGTACAAGTTGTGGCACCTCTGCCAGGGGCAGGATGACCTGTGGTCCTCCCACGAGCACTATGGTACATCTGCTGATGTGGTGGCCTTCCAGACATCTAGCTATGCCGACTGTGACCCGACACAGTTGGCATGGACCCCACACTTTCCTGGCCATTGCCACCAGGCATCAACTGTCCCTCTGCTACAGCCACATGTGATGGGGTTTGTAGGGGCACTGTAACTGTGCGTGAGCTTGGGGTGGCTAGGAGGGTGATGATACATGTTGGCACAGTGTCGGCCTCTGACAACCCCACCTATGCCTCACCTGTACCTTCATCATCATCGGTGTCTTTAGGGACACCTACCTCAGTATGCAAGCAGGAGGGAGCCAGGCCCACCTTGCCACCTGTGGGGGGAAACAAATACACACATTAAGACCTGTACAGCAGTGCATAACAGTACACACACTCACACACACTCACACTGACAGCCACCTTACAACCTCACCTTCCCTGTGTTTGCAGACAGTCCCACAGTCAGTTACATATGTTCCCCTTCCTGCATGGCACTTGCTAATAGACACGCATCACTACAGCCCATTAACATATCATCCCTCTCCATGCCTACACGTGTGGTTACCACACCTGACCTGTTACTCCATCGCCTCCCTGACCTGGGTGGAATAGTTTGTACATGGCTTCACAGCTGTTACCCTGTATTACCCTGTGTATGGGCAGTAATGGTTTATGAGGCCCCTATATGGTTGAGGCTGCTACATTCACTACATATGTCACACACCAGAGCCTCATACTACAGTCTTGCTCAGTCCATGCCACATCTGGTGCACAAGTGACCCATCATGCGGACAACAGTACCAACTGGATACACTCACTGATGTTCTGTAGTAATTCCCCATTGCATTTGTAGTGCTGCATATGTGGGTAGTTGGTTACCTATCTGCTGCCGGCAATATGATGTGTATACTTGGTATGTCCTGTGCCTCCCAATGCATGCTCCATGCTACAGGCCTTGTTATGCCATCAGCTGTCCTGTGTTCACATACCTGACAGGTTGTCCTGGTGTCCCATGTCTCACTCCATGTACGGCACAATCCCAAGGGGAAGTGCCGCCATGTGGTCAATCCCACTATTGCTTGTGCATACATGGACACACACACACACACACACACACACACACACACACACACACACACACACACACACATACACAGACACACATCTGACATGCATCATCCACACTCTACTAGATTGCACCTACGGACACAACCGAGTCACAAACACACACACACCCCACACTCCTACATGTGGAGTTGCACAACATCTGTACACACAGTCCTCCCATTAGCCTTCTGTCAGCATTCATTACACATGGAGCGCAATAGCATGTAGTGCAACTATAGTGATAGCATGCTAGCAGCAGTATACATGTGTGTGAGGCATGGGCTTTGTTGGTAGGTGATGGTGCCTCCCCGTGTTAACACTGCACCCATGTACAATGTGTTACTGTGGCCTGTTCCGCACCCTGCCTAGTACTGTGCACCATACCTCGCAGGTGTAGACACCATTGATGCATCTGCAGTACTGTGTAATTTATGTCAGCTCCACTGCTCACAGCCCCTGTGTGTTGTAGCAACACATACCTGGGATGGTATGTGAACAGCTATCAGTTGTGGATCCTGATGTCTGCATTACAGATCACAACATCAGCAGTGCATGTATGACCAGTACATAACTATGACACTGACAACCAGCGGACCGTACCATGGCTGTGAGGGGTGCCCTACACATGTCCCAGACCTCTGCATGGTTGCAAGGTCTACACATGTGGACATCCCTTGGAGTGCACACACTGCTGTGACGAGTGCTGTGGGGTCAGGGTTACATCTGCAATGTTTACTTAACCTGCTTGTGTGCAACTGCAGCCATGGTGGTGTTGAGTCACACATGTCTCTACTGTAGGCCGTGTGTCCTGCCACATGTTACATCCCTGTGGACACATTGCACATTGACAGGATGTTAGTTATCTTGCATGTGTCTGTTGTACCCTTCCGATACCCTAGCATGGTCTCTACTGTGATGCAGTGCATTTCTCAGCAACAAAACATGAATGTGTACAACATGCAGTATGGGTAGGTGTGTTAGACATGTGCATGGAGGATAGCCCATAGCTATTACATGCCCAGTTAATCATCATGCATGAACATGAACCATACTCACCAGCTATGGGCTGCTGCTGCGGTTGTATCCTGGAGGGACCTACATAGGAGTGTGAGAAAGCTAATGTCAGTAGCCACAGCTGTGGCATTAATAACAGGTGAGTGCAGCATTACATTACATCAACAGTAGAATTACACAATATTGCAGCATCAACACAACTGTTTATTACTACTACACAGCAACAGACAAAGTATATGACATCTCAGTTCTGCATGCTGTACCTGTACAGCTGCAGATGCATACACATGAGTGGTGTACCGATGTGCCCTGTGGCCTTACCTGCATGCTCCTCAGCTGGTGCATTCTTGGCACCCACCTCCAAGATGTGTCCTACCAGGTGTTGATGTTGCGGGTAGACAGGTGCCACTAGGCTGCTGAGAAGCTCCTCCACACAGGTGAGGGGTGGATGGGCAGGTTGCCTCCCTATTGTGAGGTGGTCCCCCCTTACGGCAGCTGCACACTGACGTACATGGTGAAGCAGGTCGGTGCAGTGATGCCGGACCTGCTCATAGCTGCAGTTCTGCAGTCTGACATTATTGACCCTGTGGACTAGCTCATTCCACAGGGCGGTCTTCTCCTGTTGGTCATGGGCTGTCCAGCCAAAAAAAAGTACATAGTGCTGTACCAGGTGGTCGATGATGATAGCAGTTTCTGTGGCACTGTACGTGGGAAGGCAACAATATGACATGATTCTTGGAAGACATAAAGATGGAAACAGGTATGAGCCACCCATACAACAGGGTTACCATAGTTCTTAATACACATATATGTCACCCCCCACCATATCAGCTACAACAACACGTTCACAGATTGCAATTGTTATGTCAGCTGCTTACCTACCATTGGGACATATGTCGTATTGTACCAAGCTTTGTGCTATGTGTATGTGCCACGCTTTGTGCTATGTGTTTGTAGCCATGCTCTCCATGGGGACACTTATCTTTGCTGTCCTGTTACAGACTATTGCACCTGCATGCCACTGTCAGTGCCACTATATATATATATATGTGTATGAATATACATCTATGTACATATATGTGTAGATATATGTTGTACGTTGTTGATATATATATGACTATATGAGTGTCTGTATCTGTACACATACACGTGACAGTCCGTATCACACAGATATGTGAAGTACATACAGACATCTGGTCCGCATTCTGTAACCGTCTTTCATTTACAGATGCACTGTTCTGCTTTGCTTCAACACAGACAGGTGCCACATGTAAACACAGCCTAACATTAGGGTGGTAGCTATAGTGTGTGATTGCTGGTACGCCTATTACACACCTATGGCATTTGTGCATGCTACATTACACATTCACATGACTGTCCTGCAAGTGCTGTGCACTGACACACATGTGTCTATCATGACGGCAGTACATCCACCAACAGCTATTCCCCACACTAACATAACATACACAGATATTATGGCTGACATCTTTGTCATTCATTGCTGATCTGCACAGTTGACGGGAATGTCCCACTGCTTATAGGGACAGACAGTATTGTCCAGAGCAGTTGTTCAGCGGGACATCATTACAGGGACAACTACAGATGGCACATATCAAACATTCTACAGCATACATCCTATTAATCTATACAACATCCTACATTAAATTACATACAGTTGTGTTTTACATACCTTTTAGTGTTTGGACGGATGTGACGCCTTCCCGGTTGTGGCATGTGGTACTGTGTTCCCCACTGTGTAAGTTCCGTGGTATACGTTTGTTTTCAATATCCTTTTTTCTTTGGTTGGTTTCCTCTTAATTTTTATTTCTCTCTCTCTCTCTCTCTTTCTCTCTCTCTCTCTCTCTCTCTCCCTTTCCAGTAGAGCAAATGAGTTGGTTTGAATGGATTACAACACGGCTTTTGTAGGTGATCCACATGATCAGGTGATGAGCTCTGCACCAATCAGTGTGCAACAATTGCTGACTGTGTGCAGCTTGCTGTGTAGTGATTCTCTTAACCATCATCATGGCAACCCAGTACTATAAAATGCTTACTCACGTGGGCGTTGTCCCTTCACCTTTCCAGTATGGAGGACATCCTCCCTGTATGTTGGCAGCAGTGTTACAGATGGCAGGTTGCGGTACCTACTACAGCAGGGCTTGCAGACACAGTACAACTACACATTCTTAGTTTGTTCCAGACCTACAAACAGAGTAAGTGGTGTTATGTGCTTTGTATATTGCTGGTCTTGCAGTGTTTGCATGTACATAGTAGTTTAGGATGGAATGCAGTCTGTCTGCATAGCTCTCAACAGTGGGCCTATCCACATGATGGCCAGTGGATTGTCTGTTTGCGTTTGCTTGTGCACCACACAGGGCTTGTCCTAGATATATCCCCGGCAATCTGTCTGTTGTGTGCTATCAGTTCATGGCTACTTCCAGTTCTGTTCCTGATGTGTTATTCCTGCATAAGGGTATGCTGCATCAAACCCTGTAACACCAGCAATGTGCAGGGTGTGTAACTGCAATATTACAGGTATGGCCCTGTGTTCCTGCCTCCGTCCTCCACATATACGGCTGGCTTTGTCCTGCTGTGATATGGTTAGGGGTTGTTCAGTATTGGTCTATCATAATATACTGCTGGCATTCCTGCTATCATCCCAGTCATATCGTGGACACCCACGACATTTGTTGGTCAGGGTCCATACATGTGACACATACATAGACATTATCACAGGTAATAATTGTCCCCCTAGGCCTTGACTATGGGGTGTAACTGGCGGCTGCTGACCTACATCAGTTATTGTTTATTGTTACCTATCTTGATGGCAAACCCTTTGGCCACAGTACTACGAATTGACGGGCCTGTCCTGGACAGCATAGTATGTTATATATCTGCACTGTCTGCATCTACTTTTCTGTGTGGGCCTTGCATTCCTCACTGATTACATAAGTGCAGATCTATGTGCTGTCAGTAATGGCATACATTATTGTAAAATACACCATTACAAGTTGTCTTTGTATACATATCTGTGTGTCGTCTCATATCCTATGAATAGTGAGTGAGCTATGTGTGGTTCTGTACTCCTGTTCAAATGTAAATGTCATTTAGTAGGTTATAAAGCAAAATGATTATGTTATACCAATTTCACACGGGAAATGGAATGTGCTGCAGTGGGACCCGAACCGAGAATGTGTGTGTGATAGGTGGATGCACTGCCCACTACACTATTGCAGCTCTGCGTAAGTTGCATATTCCTACATTAATGTCATACCCATGCTCCCTTTCCCTGGCCTCCGAGTTTCACATACTCAGCATCCATCCATTCTGTAGTTGCTAGCCCTGCCATACCACACCTCCACACATTTCCCTCTCTGCATGTCTTGGTATTCCTCCATATTACTCTCTTGATGCAACCTTCTGCAAGCTCTTCATCAGTTTAGTCCATGTATGTTTGAGCCTTCCCTTCATCCACCTCCGATACTGGTGGGAACATTATTGGGACACATAACGTCTGGTGCATCCCGGCAGGGACGGACCTGTTGTTGTGTCATGAGTACACTTTGCTGGTCTACACTGTTTCTCCCACTGGTAGCATCCTGCCAGGGTTTTCAAATGCAGTGGTTTTCTCACACACCAGACCAGCCTCATCTCCCACTTCCACGTATAAAACACATCCCCACGCCGTGGCCCGTTTTCCATTCCTCTCTTCAGTATTATATGACACTACAGTTTTCACAGAATGGGTGGACAGGCACTGTTCATTGGTACTCATAGACTGCTCAGAATACTGTGACTGAACACTGTGCACATGTTTGCTGGTATTAATGTACATACTTACATACATTTCCTATACTGTTGACTGACTGTGCCGGATGATATGTTTGTGATAATAGAAGTTGAATGTATATCTGCCATACCTTCTTGGTAACTCACTTGGACTATAGTGTGCGGGGGGGACCTGGGAATGCTGATTATGTTGTTACTTGCCACGATGAGGGCTGTGGGCTACAGCATGCCTAAGGCACTGCAGGGGACGTGTAGGCGGGTATGCGCTGGTATGCGCTAGGCTCGGACTTGCTGACCTCCGGTTATGGCGTCTTACACTGGGTTGGCCTCCACATCGCTTAACCAGTGTGGGCATTGCTTACCGCCGCCCACACAGGTGTACCCCCACTTGCTGCCACATACCCTTGTGCTACTTTATGTACATGTCGTTATTATACATGATTACATCAGGTGTACATGTCAGGTATGACTGTTCACGAAGGTCAGTGTAAGGTTAAGTGGAATTCCAGTTTAGCATTTCTGGTTAGGCTATACTCAGGTATTTGGGTTAGGTTTAGGTATGCCATACCTGTGTTGTAGAATAGATGTGAATAGTGGAGGTGTATGTGGGTAGGTAGAAGGGGGGACATTTTAACTGTATAGTAGGCTGTTCGACTGATTGGTGGGGGAGCGGTAGTGCAGATTTGCAGTGTTGGAATATGTATGCGAGGCAGGGCAGGAGGTGTCGGTGTCAGTATTTGGTGTAGAGGTCTGAAGTGTTGGGGGGTGGCGGACTTTGCAAGGTGCTAATCCAAGTGTGCTTAGGTTTTCCCTTCATGTGTTATTTACATGTGTGGTCTGGGACAGCTGCGTTAATACACCTGGGTTGGGAGTTCCAGATTCTGCCAATATAGTTGTGTGGAGGGTGTCACCTACCTCTGATTGTGAACATTACTACGAATGCAACAGGGGTCGATAGGTAAATGGTGTTATTGGGCCACACAGAGGGGCTGATAGTGGGGACATATCCAGGGATGTGCAGGAAGGCTGATGGGAAGGTCCACAGCTGGCCATTTCTTCTACAGTGACAGCTGTGTATATACCCTGCATTTGGGGGTAGGTCTGGACAATCACACCCCTGAGTGAGGGTGAAGATAGCAACATAGCTTTCAACTGATCAGAGACAAATCTCAACAGACCCAGGGACAAATCCTAAAATAATCAGGGACAATCTTTAAATATTTGTACTATTAGCTTGAAACATTTGCAGATTAAGAGACTGTGGTGTAATATAGATATTCTGACATAAAACGTCTATAACTCTGGATTACTATCATTATTTATTAAGGGCGACTCACCACCTTTTCTTCAGCAGTCACCAGTTTTAAGAGGGATTAAGAGGGATGGACCTACAATCGGAGTCTGTATCAGGGATGTCCCTGAAGATTGGGGACAGTTGAGGGGTCTGAACAGCAATCATACCTTGTGATGCAAATTAGTTTGGCTTACATGCCTACAGTGGGGTGTTGTGACCATGTGTTCTTTGATGTCATTTAGTGGGTTTGCAACAACACATCTGGTTATACCGTCCTTTGCCATGTAAACTAGACTTTGCTGCAGTGGGACACGTACCGGGCGTGGATGCTCGTTAGGCATCGGCTCTGCCTAATGCACGCTATTGCTTACATCCCTGAGGTGGTCCACATAGAACCACTCCAGCCAACACCTGCACAGCTAGGCCCATAATGTCATACCCATAGTTCCCAGACTGCAATTCCTCTTCAGTAGTCTTCCTTACTCTGGGTGCAGGTTGGGTCTAAACACACCACTACACACTGCCAACTCTCCACTTCTCGGGACCCATCATGTACGTTGTCTTGCCCCATGGGTCATCAGGCTTCCCCAACCTTGTAGTAGTCCGGGAACATGCGTGCCTGCCGTAGATTATTCGTGTAATGGCTGGAAGCCCAAATAGTCATTAAATTTTTGGCTTGTCCTGCAAGGGACATTCTTGTCTTTGTTTCATGATTAGACTTGGTGGGTCACTCCCACTGGTAGTATTCTGTCTGTAGTCTGGGAAGCAGTGGTTTGTTTACTTTTATTGTGTGTTTGTATGTTTCACCTGGCTAGCTGGGGTGGGTTGATGCTACGTGTTACACAGTTGTTGATTGGGCCCCTCAACCCCATTGGCACGGCCTGTGAACACATGTAATTCTTATCTGCTGTATCATATCCTAGCTATATATATGTGTATATTTACGCACACACACACACACACACACACACACACATATATATATATATATATATATATATATATATATATATATATATATATATATATATGTATCTGTATTTGTATGAATAACTGTGGTGGTGGTGCTGCAGTAGCGTTGTCGCCTCACAGTAAGATGTTGTCCTGTTTGATTCTCAGCTAGAGTATCTTCTGTGTGGAGACATGCGTGAATGGGCGTATCTTCGTTGAAGGTTGTGCGTCAGGGCCGGCAACTCGGCACGTAAAAATCTACTGCCAATCATTAGCGGACCGGAGTTCCACTGTGGCGACCCCTGAACAGGAAAAGCCGAAAGACACAACAAGACACAACAACTATCTGTATTTGTATGTAGATATATATATATATATATATATATATATATATATATATATATATATATACATATATATATAGATATTGCTGTACATATGTATCTAACGACATATGGATGTATGGGTGTCTGCATATATATATATATATATATATATATATATAGGGGTATTTATATATATTTCTGTCTATGTATGTATACATTTGTACCGCAGAGAGTGAGTGGTATATCTCCATGTAGTTATGGGTATATATACACACATATACCTCTACATATTTACATCTACATCTGGTTATACCGTTCTTTGCCATGTAAACTAGACTGTGCTGCAATGGGACTCATAGCGGGAATGTCTATCAGCTCTGCCCAATAAACATTATTGCTACATCCCTGGGGCGGTCCGCATAGACCCACTCCAGCAAACACCTGCACACCTAGACCCATAAGTATATACCCATAGTTCCCCCACTCGCACCTCCTCTGCAGCACTCATCCTTACTCTGGGTGCAGGTCGGGTCTAAACACACCACTACACACTGCCCACTCTCCACTTCACGGGACCCATCTCATACATTGTCTCGACCCATGTGTCATCAGGCTTTCCCACCCTTGTAGTCCGGGTATGTACACACCCCGCTTTGACAGGTCATCACATGGGCTTCCTCCTATAGCAAGACATTTTTGGGATATCCCGCAAGGGATACGCCTGTCTCTGTTCCAATATTAGACTTCTCGGGTCCACTGTGTCTGCATACATATATATATATATATATATATATATATATATATATATATATATATATATATATATATATATATATATATATATATATCTGACGCCATGTGTATGTATGGGTGTCTGCATATGTATATATGTATATGTGGGTATTTATTTATTTATATGTCTATCTATGTCTGTATACATATGTACTACACAGAGAGGGAGGTATATATCTATTTAGTTATGGGTATTTATACTAACACATATACCTGTAAATCTTTAGCTACATATCCAGTAATGATGACTGGTATTGCTGGATACTGTGTTTCATGTGCATACCGGCCAACCTTGTATGCCAGGTATGCTTTGCGATACCTACCACTATATCCGTTGGTGTACACAGAGTCACACGTGACATCTATTGTTAGTACCAGGAACACATTTGTCCCATGTGGGACAACCAAAACATTGAGTATTCAACCTTCGTCTACACCCAGGGTTACATAGGTACCCCTGGATATGTGCATGGTCTCCAGCGTGTGCCACACCTAGGATACTTGGGTCGGGACATCATACGGGATGGGTCCCGAGGGGGGGGCAATGTGTGCTGGTGTGGTAGCTACGGGTCGGTAACCAGGTTAGGGGTGGTGGCTGCATGTTTGCTGTGGGTGGGGGGAAGCAGAACTGTGGGTTATGCATGTATAGGTTGGGGATGGCCTGGGTTGGATGGGCCTGTACTGCTCGGCCCGCCTAGTGAGTGGGGGAGAGGGGTATGTGATGTCGACAAGTGATGCATAACAGAGGGCTAATTTAATTCCCTAGTTCAATGACAAATGTACAATACTATGAGCTTGGTAGTGTATTGCAGGGTGGACGTGTTTGGCTGGGCAGGGGGGTATGCAAATTCGTATGTGACGTATTTTGTTTGTAGCCTCTCAGGCCCATTGACGGTGCATTTGGACATATATGTCTCTGTTCATCTACCATTGGTATCTACAGATGTCTGGCCATATATACCACTGTGGGTATATATATTTGCTTACATATGTCTAACTATGCTGGAATATACCTACGGAGACATATATCTGCGTACATATGTCACTTGATGTGTATATGTGGACATATAGATGTTGACATTTATAGTGTAGTTGTCAGCATTTGCATGTATATCTGTTCATATATTTGTATTTATATGTGTATATGTCTGGATATATATATATATATATATATATATATATATATATATATATATATATATATGTGTGTGTGTATATATCATCATAGGGGTGTGTGTTAGGCATACTGTAAGTGGACTGGAGCCCTGGGGTTCAGGTTTGCTCCTAGCTTAGCACAGCTAGGCAAGGGGGTGTGTCTGAGTCTGCCTAGCATTCTTTACATTGTCTAAGCAGGTGTGCATGCCACGCACCAGGTTTTAAAGAAAAAAAAAGTAAACAAGGAAATAGCAGCTCTGTGCAGATATGAGCACTGTGTTTGCTCGGCACACCCCTGGGCTTAAACAGGAAGGCAGTGGGAAGGGAAAACAGTAGTAGGAAGTTAATTAAGGAGAGCTAGCATAGTTAGCAGGTGAAATGTATCAGAATCAGCCAATTACACATGCTGCAGACCAGCCCAGCCCAGAACACTACTATAAACTATGCAAACACCTTCCCCTCTGGTTTTTCCCATCCTCTACACCACCGGTGTATACAAGTGGGGAACTTTTAACAAACAAAACTACAAAATGATAGGGGCTGCAACAGGCATCATACAACAACATGTGCAAGAGGCTGAGGGTGCTGATGATGTGAATGCTGCTAATCAACCCACAGTGAGGAGACGGAGAAGAGTGTACAGACCCAGGGTAACCTATCAGGGGCTACATGAGCTGGCAATAGTGGAGCACTATAGAGTGGACATGGACCTCCTACAGCAAATTGTTGAGCTGTGCCGGCCATGCCTGACACACCGAACTGACCAAGGGGAACCCATTCTAGTGGATACCAAGGTATGTGTAGGCCTAGGAATACTAGCTACATGTACTTCCCAAAGCTCAACGTGGGATATCATGGGAATCTCACAGGCATCAGCATCCAGAGTATTCCACCAGTTCCTGGATGCCATGTCAGCACATGCCAGTGAGCATGTATATTTCCTCAACACCCATGAGGTGTTGGCCAGCAATATGTGTCTCTTCCACCAAATAGAAGAGTACCATGAGGTAGTGGGTGCTATAGACTGCACGCACATACACATCAAAGCACCACCCAGTGATCATGGTAGGGCTTACATCAACCACAGGGGCCTCCCCTCCATCAACTGCCAGGTCGTGTGCGATGCCCAGGGCATTATAATGCATGTTCTGGTTGCCCTGGAAGCTATCACAATTCCGACATCTGGCATCTGATGCAGCTGTACCAGAGATTTGCCAATGGGGACGTCCCCTATGGTCACCTAGTGGGGGATGCTGGTTACACACTGGAGCTGTGGCTGATGACACCCATCAGAAATGCACACACACCTGAACAAGAATGCCATAATGAGGCACACGCACAAACCAGACTTATAACAGAGCATGTGTGTGGGATGCTCAAGTCACAGCTCCAGGGCCTGGACACATCTGGTGGAACCTTGCAGTACTCACCAGCTACATGTACTCAAATTGTCATGGTATGTGCCATGCTATACAATATGATCCTGCGGAAACAGCTGCAGCAGGAACAGCACGGGGCAGGACCACACAGCCCCCCACCAATGCAAAGGCCTGCATAGGCGCAGAGTGACTTGGAGGAGGAACAACCTGAGCCTGCCCCATTAGGCAGATGGAGGTGTGCTCAGTATGCCATGGCTTTGGCAAAGAGGCAACACATAGCACATACACTGACACAGTAGGGACCAAGGGAATGACACCTCTCTCTGACTCGCACATACAGTAAAAGGGATGCCAAACATGACACTACCTGTGCTCAACCATATATAGAGATTGTACTATGTGGATCCAACATAGCCAGCCCTCCAGCACCATCCTCAATACTGGCACACCCACAAGGTAAGTCAGTCAACCTACCAATTGCTAAATGGAGTAGTATATGTCGTTACCTGTGTCTATGGTATGGATGTGCGCATGCAAGGGAATTGGGTGGCTGAATGTTATGGCAGCAGATAATAGATACCCATAGTGGCACCATGCCATCTGTAACACATACTGGAGTCACCACAGTAGCCAGTACTACACAGGGTGACAAAACCCACTGCAGGAAATGTTTTGGGCGACATGTGTGTCCATATGACTCATACATGCCAGTCAGGGAGGTTCACATACCCAACAACAGTCTCAGCCAGCAGGATAGGTTCAGACAAACACAAACAGAGCCTGTGCTATGGCATCTGAATGACGCCTATGGGTAACCTCCCCCCCAGGCCTACACAGACTATAGCAGGTCAGGCAGTGGGATTTTAGTTCTGAAGGGTAGGAAGTCAGACACTAATATGTAGACAACCAAAGCTAAGACCTGTAGTACACTGATATGCCTCTAGTCAGTATGATAGGTTAGAATAGAGAATGAAATGGAGTACCTGACATACCAGTACAGTCATAGCAAATGTGTGCAAGTGCCATGTGTGCCCCCCCTTCCTATGTAGACATGTAGAAACAGTAAGGTGTCCCCCCAATCATGTGTAGAAATGTAGAAACAGTCAGGTGTGGCCCCCATCCTGTGTAGAATTGTACTAACAGTCAGGTGTGCCCCCCAATCCTGTGTAGAAATATAAAAACAGTCAGGTGTGTCCCCCCACAACCCTATGTAGAAATGTAGTGACAGTCAGGTGTGCCTCCACTCCCATGTAGACATGTAGAAGCAGTCAGGTGTGCCCCTACCCCCAATCCAGCATAGAAATGTAGTAACAGTCAGGTGTGTCCCCCCTAATCCAGTGTAGAAATGTAGAAACAGTCAGATGTGTTCCCCCCACAATCCTATGTAGAAATGTGGAAAGAGACAAGTCTGCCCATTTCCCCAATCCAGTGTAGAAATGTAGTGACACTCAGGTGTGCCCCCCAATCCTGTGTTGAAATGTAGTAACATGTATGAGTAGATATAATACAAGTGGAGCACAGATGCCCAGAGGTGGTCAAGGTAACAGGATAGGTCATAGCATTTACACAATATGCAGGGCTGTGTGTGTTAGGATGGTGTGTTTCATAATGTGTGAGAGGGGTCAGTATGTATGCATGTTGAGGTAAGACCTGGTGGCCATTGCCCACTACTGCTGATGACAGGGACAAACCCTCACAACTGCAGTGCCAAAGACAATCCCCACCAGCATAACACATGCTAGCAATAAAGCATTGTAAATGTATGGTGGTAATATATGTCACCATCTGAAAGACTGACATGGCATGACTTTTGGGCTAGATATACAAGCAGTACAAAGGGGAAAGTACCCCAGACATACAGCATATATTGTGTCACTGTGAAATGGAGACACCCTTGGATTTGTACATATAGGTATGCATCACAGTAACTGTACCTGTAGTAGGGGATACCGGTGATGTCTGCCTGAACACCTTCAGATCACAAAGGAGGTAAGACTGATGTACTGGGAATCAGCTGATGTACCTGCACATGCCAGCATAACTGGAATACCCCATGCATATCTGTGTGTCAGATGCAAGTAGTGTCCATAGCACACATGCACCCAGCCATGCAAACACCACCCACAGGCACCTCTCTGGTAATATCCCTGCTGTGGGGAATGGTTACAGTAAGACCCCACCTGTATATGGCAGTAGTGGAAGACTGCAGCATGCAGTGAAGGTGTCCCATGCAAGTGTGTCCCTAGCTGTAGGTAGCACCCTGCCAGCATCCACACCACCTGATCAAGACTGATAGAAGGTATTAGCATGAACACCTATCACACCTACCCTGTCACCCCAGAGGAATATACTGTATGGTGGTCTGGGACTGTAGGACTGACAGAATGCAATGGCCTGCCACATCTGGTGTGCCTGCAGCAACACCTAATTCCCCACAGGCTTCTGTCAAAGGCCTGTGTCTCACATGTACTGCCAATGCATGTTATGTCATGGACCACCAAATTACAACATAACACACTCCACATAAGCCATATGCAAGGCCATGTGGACAAACCACAGTAACATGTCCACCATGTCCCACTGCATGAACTGTGGACCAACACTAACACACACCTGTGATGGGGTGATACCCTTAGGGAAAGTATCAGAGAATGTATGCATAATGTATGGAAGAGGTTAGAATAACAGAGGGGGTATGGGAGCATGGGCATCATGGAATGTGCAGGGTCTGACACCAAGCTGTGTGCACATACTATCCCTGGCTGCAAACACATAAATGGGTGGCTACACACCTGCCCGTACATCAAAATAGGGTAAATGTCCTGACCCATGGCCCCTGCCTCTGGCTAACCTGTGCGAATCTGTATAGCTGTGCGGCATTGCCACAGCAAGATAAGCCCATACTGTCATGTTGATGGGAAGATATGTATGGGATCCTCTGCCAGCATTGTACCAAGATGCTGAATCAGATACACAAACCTATCACCAAGTGTCTGCAGCTCCCCCTCCAGAATGGCATAACTTACCATGAATATGTAGGTGTCTGCCCACAATACCAGATACAGCTGCCATCACCCTTGTCCCCCAAGTCATTACTGTGAGCAAGAATGTCCACCTGACAGTACAGGAGGACAGAAAACATCACTGTGTATAACAGTATACATGTCTGAATATCTCTGCTAACAGCAGTACCATGGAGCTGAAGCAGCACAGACACAATCATCTAAAGTACACACTATTCCCTGCACAGTTTGTCCCCATATTGCCAAATGATCGACGGATACCTTGCAGAAACAGTATGCTACCTGTAGGTGTACAACACCAAGGTCTGCAATGCAGTACAAACTACCTGGAATCGATCCACACATTCAATACAGAAGGGCATACTGGGCATGCTCACACACTTAGAGAAATGAAGGCAATGTCAGTCAACAACATACTGAAAGGTCATACTGGGTATGCTCACACACTTAAACAAATGAAGGCCATGCTTGCAAACAACAGTCAACCAGACATATCTGACAGTTGCAGATGTTAGTACAGACATGCCTCAATATACACCACTCATGTTTTGCACACACACTGGATAGGAATACAGGCATATATCCAAGGACAACACACTATAATAAGCCAAAAGTAGATGTACATAGATGTGTGAAAGAGAGTGATTGTCACAAGGGTCCATCCATTATGAGGCTTGTCCCAACCTGCACACAGCCAAATGGCTACAACCACATGAGGTTCAGATGTCACTTACTGTAGACCTTAGCCACTGGTATATGTCAGCATTACGGACTATGTGGTGCAAGTGCTAGCGTTGCAACATGACTGTACAAGGAAGTAGTCATCTAGCAGCTGTATATACATACCTGTGGAATATAAACTTGTGTGTGCCTGCATGTGGGGTGTCAACCTCTAGATGGATGGGTTATGGCCCATGCACACACACTGCCCTCCCCATAGCCCTACTATGACAAGCCTGCTGTGGTCATCCACTTTGAAATACACCCTTGTGAAAGGTGTAGGCCAGTAATCTCCGTGGTGCTTTCTATGACTGCTGTAGTGTGATCAAATAGATAGGTAGGAGTTCTAATAACAGACATGGCAACTGTGTGTGTGTCTGTCTGTGTAGAGAGCAATGGTTTTTAGGCTAGTCACATTCACTACAATTCAAATACCCTACTTTGGTAAGGCTGCTGATGTAATTCACTGTGAAATACCACCTCTTGGAAAGATGTAACCCAGTAATCTCCATGGCACATCCTATAACTGTGTACTACTATAATGTGATAAACTAGTTAGGTAGGAGTTCTAATCCCAGACATGGCTATTGTGTGTCTCCGTGTAGAGAGAAATCCTTTTTAGGCTAGTCACACTCATTACAATTCAAATGCCCTACTTTGGCAAGGCTGCTGATGTCATACACTGTGAAATACACCTTTCAGAAAATTGTAGCCCAGTAATCTCCGTGGCATATCCTATAACTGTGTACTGTTACAGTGTGATAAACTAGTAAGGTAGAATTGAACACAGCTTAGTAGATGAAGGATACAATAAAGGCTGATGCAAATTAGCGCTTTCTTTCACTTTATTTAAAAACGTGAACTTCTTCAGAAACAAGAACATGTACCCTCCCCAGCACATGTCTTATAAACCCTTTGAAACAGGATGTGATGTCATGAAGTTCTCCTTAATTAATATATATATATATATATATATATATATATACACAATGGTACAATATATTGTATTTATATAATATGTATACAAAAACCTCTTAGTATTTAAAATATTGTTATTAATGGACTTCATACTGCCATAATTTCATGTATTCTAATATTTTAGATACTCGATATAAATCAGATCACATTGCTTCAATACAAAATTTTTCATTAGTTAAAAGTGTGAACTTAAAAACACATATCATAACTAATTGGACTGACTTATGTTGAAAGTACATATACCCAGTTATAGGAGACTTTGATACAAATAAAGTACTTACATGATGTTATCCTTTTTTATGTTTTTCTATGTGTATACACATCTATACATTCAGACAGTTTTATTTGTATATCAAAAAACATTTAATGTTGATTACCTCATTAAGGCCTGGGTGTGTGTGTGTGTGTGTGTGTGTGTGTGTGTGTGTGTGTGTGTGTGTGTGTGTGTGTGTGCATCTCAGTCTGTGTAGAGAGCAATGCTTATTAGGCTAGTTGCACTCCCTACAATTCAAATGCCTTGCTTTGGCAAGGCTGCTGATGTCATATACTGTGAAATACACCTTTCGGAAAATTGTAGCTGAGTAATCTCCGTGGCGCATCTTATAACTGCATACTGATGTAGTGTGATAAACTAGTTAGGTAAGAGTTCTAATCCCAAATGTGTCAATTGCGTGTGTGTCACTGTCTGTATAGACAGCAATGCTTTTTAGGCTAGTCATACTCACTACGGGGGCCTAATGGTTAAGGTGTTTGCCTTACAAACACAAGGTGCATGGTTTGAGTCTCACAAGGGATAACTGCCTAGGCTTAAAATGGCATGCAAGGGCAGTTAGCCTAGTACTAACATATGAAGCCATGAACTACAGTTCAAATGCTCTACTTTGGCAAGGCTTTGGGAATGGAGTACTCCAGTAATCTCCACGGTGCATCCTATAACTGCACAGTGCTGTAGTGTAATAAACTAGTTAGGTAGCAGTTCTAATCCCAGACATGACAGGTGCGTGTGTGCGTGTGTGTGTGTGTGTGTGTGTGTGTGTGTGTGTGTGTGTGTGTGTGTGTGTGTGTGTGTGTGTGTTTGTACGTCGCATCCTGTGTGGAGGTGGTTGTGAGTGTGTAACAACTGGACTCAATGTGGAGTGTGTTTTGCATATTTCTTATATGGTGACCCTAGTATATATCACAATGTCCACTGTACAGGGATAACAGATGTGAAATAAACAAGAAGCTGGGGTGCAAATCCATGCCCCTACATGTGACATCAAGGCCAGGCAAACAAAGTTAGCTACCCTAGTATCACCCAGAGAACAATCTCAACCCATGTCTCATACACACACACACACACACACACACACACACACACACACACTTGCCTAGACAACAGCCACTATGCTGGTAGTACCCTGCATATTGCTCACTGATAGTAACCATGGTGTGATTGCAGTGGGCTACAGAGGACATGGCACCTTGTCCATCTGTCCAATAGGCACGTACATGCCGACAGTGCACCTTCCCCATGTTCCCCACTGGACACCTGCAACACCTGTGGTGCCATCAAATGTGACCCACAAATGACATACCATGCATGAAAAACATGCCCTGTATAGACAGATGCCACTGACACCAGGGAATGCTGCTATCATGTTATCAATGTAGGTGCAGGGTAAACCTGCTGTCCATTAACAGTTCCCACCACATGAGGCCAGGACTGGCACATCTGATGGTAACAATCTGTGTACACAACATGGCCAGACACCCCAGGTACAGTTTCATATGTCACTGTACACGCATGTGGGAGGTGTGCACATCCCAAACATTGACCATGTCATGGACTAAGGAACACATACATGGCAAGCAATGCACAGCATTGGCCACACGCAATAGTCACCCAGGTGACTGGATAGTGAATACAATGCCCACCTGTGTGGGCAAATCCAGAAACTACAACCATGAGCCACAATGCAGACCATTGTCATGTGGGCTGTTGCCAAGGTATACCCATCACCTAGCCTTGTATAGCTGTCTGGCACAGTTGACCACTATACACCAGTGAAGCAATACACCCATGCATGTCAGTACTGTCACCCTGTGTGCATGTGTGTGTTGTATGATGCGTATGATCACATTCACACTCACTACAACTCCCATTGACATACCGAAGCATGCTGTCCAATGTCAGACACCTCCACATACCCTTTGCCCATATAACCTCTGTATGACCCCTGTGGTGCATGTGATACCTGCACAGTAATGTGTTGCGGAAACTCACTAGTGATGAGTTGTATTCCTGGCCCTGCCAATTATGTCAATGTGTGTGTGTCCCTGTGAGAGTTTGGCTGTGTTGATGCTGGCACCTGTTCATATCGACAGGCATGTGTACTACACCTACCGTATAGCTACCATATCCCTGTTGCAGATGTCACTCACCATCACATATATGTTTTGAGGGCTCCTCACCATGTAACCTATGTGGCGCATCCAATAACTGCATAGAAGTGTGATAGCTCTACATAGATGTCAGGGGTTTGATATCCTGTGCTGGTAGGTGTGTGACACAAACATGCTTAAGTTTTACTCTCCCACCTCTTCCTGGCTTTACTTTGCCTCTGTCTGCCTCTCTCACTCCCTCTCTGGTGGATGTGGATAGCTACACCTGCTTTGCTTAGGCAGCAGCATGTGTATTTTAAGTGATACTCATGATCAGCTGATGGTCTCTGCATGAATTGCAAGCCCTCCTCTAGATGATTGCATGTGGAACAGCTGTGGTAACATTCCAATTGCCAGTTGCATGGAAACACACTCCAATATCTAGGAACATCATGTTGGTGTTGGGCCTTTTCATTCACTGTGAGCAGGAACTCATTCTGTTGTTTGGCAAACAGCATCTCAGATGGATTGGGGATTTACTTCTAAAAACATACACTGTGGAAACAGGGCAACACACAAGAGGGGGATGTGATTGACCTGACTACAGACTGTAGGTGCTGCTATACTGCATTTGGACTAATGTTGGTTTAACAGGGTGTGTGTGGATATGGCTGTCTTAGATGTTTTAATAACTGCCATGTCAGTGCTATGTTTATGAGGAAACCCCATCTGTAGGGTAATCTGCAGACTGGGCAGTGTGTGGTGCCTTTGGCTTCATGTGTTACCCATAGAGTACTTATCTCTGAACCACAGAAGATAGTGTAAGGATTGCAGTCTGTAGATGGTGACAGCCGTGAGAGTTACTGACTTCATATCCCTCATAGGGCATATGTTGCAACAAACCATGTTACAACAGTAAATGTATGAGGTTATCACAGCAACATGTCAATATTGGCCCTGTGTATGTGCCTCCAGCCACAACTCTGTCAACCTTTGTACATATGTCATGCAGTAAGAGGTGCATATCTGCTGTACACCATAATTAGTGGCATCATATCTGATAAGCTAGTAAGATATCAGACTGCTACACATGTTATGTATAGTAGGGGTTATATTTGATGACATAACCTGGGCATTCTGTGGTTGTGTGTACAGTACTGAGGTCTGTGTACATAAGGTGAATGTCGACAGTGTGTGTAGTGTCAATATATACTGTGGCCTGTGTACAGACTGAAGTAGATGTCATTGTTCCTGATCCCATTCTATTTAATGTTACATGCTGCTCCAATGAATGTTACCCTATCAGCTTACATGTTTGTAGGGCCATACACACACATGTCCCATACCACAGACAGGCATCAGACCACACTGTATAGTAGCCCAGTACATGTAGGGTTAGTGTGTGAGTGGCAAATATGAGGATGGTGTCAAACAAATAGTCCATGTACTGTAATATTATGCTAGCGTACCATACATGGCTGTGGCTGTGTTCACATTGGCTGTGGTTATACACTTTCACACTGATGTATCTTACTCTGTGCTGTGACATGCCTGTAGAGCCTGCTGTATATGCAGGTACATGTGCATTCCCCCATAGGAAATGTAGGCCAGTGTTGAGCCAGTCTGCCTCTAGCCTGCACTGTGCTTTGTTACATGACTAGCAGCTTAGTGTACTTACCCAGTGGGATGTCATATCCAGATACTTGCCAGATGTACTGCTGCCGGGCCTCCCTTAACAGTCATGTATGTCATACAGAGCAGTGGGATGCTGTACAGATGTATGTCAATATCTAGTGGGTAGTATGTGGCCATGGCACCTCTGTACCAGCAGTTATTATGTGTCAGGACAGACAGGGGTGTGTGAATGCATAACCTATGGGGGCAAATGTATACCTGTCGTTATGTGTTATACCCATTTACATGGCTGTTATCATCCACATTGTCAGGACTGGTCCACATGTCTTGCATTTAGGGGTTCTGTGTATACCTCTGGACTGTCTAGAGTGTGTCAGTATGTCCGCATATATTAGCCAATATCTCTGCTGTAGTCCACAGGAGCATTACATGCTAGCAGCGGTACTGTACTATGATGTTCTTAGGATGTCTGTCAATAGCCAATGGTGCACATGTTATAAGCAGATGTGACCTCCCACACACACCATGTCTGTGAAGGCAATCCCTATTACAGTAGCAATACTCTACAAATATACCTGCTATACACACCTGACATCCCCTTGCGCTACAAAGTTGGAACAATAGAGGCTGAGGTAGGGCTACACTCCCTGTTCAGGACATATGGTGAAAATATATGTATATATAATTATCCAGATATCTATATAGATATATACACATATACATATCGACATATATAGATGGATATGTATATGTAGATATATATATATAGATATACATATCAACACCAAGATATATACATATACAGAGCAATATATGTCTACACATATACAGATAGGGATACATATGCACATATACTTATGGATATCTACATATATATTGACAGAAGTAGGTATATCAGAAGAGATATGTATGCACATATAGTTATAGATATCTACATATATACCAACATACCGAGGCATATCTGTACACATAGGATGTGCATACATATATAGCTATATAGACATATATCTATATATACATATACATATATCTATATATATACATATATCTATATATACATATATATATATATATATATATATCTATATATATATATATATATATATATATATATATATATATATATATGTGTGTGTGTACATACGAAGAGATGTACACATGACCATATATATGTAGGGGTTCCTATCAGCAGACCGAAGACACATGTTTTCGAAAGCGTCTTGGTCGAACTGACAAAACCAAAACTGTAAAATATCAAAGCGGCATGTAAGCAAATTCTTTCCCTGGGAAAGAATTTGCTTGGTATTTTCGGTATTTTGCCGTTTTCTGCACTGTAGTGCAGTCTTGGAGTTGGTATATATATATATATATATATATATATATATATATATATGTAAGTAGGGGGGTATGGGGGGCACAGCCCCCCACATCAGGGGGGTGTGGGGGGTGAAGCCCCCCACTTAATCTCATGTTTTAATGTGCTTTCTTTTTTTTTTTTTTTTTGTTAGAACAGTGATGTTTTTCCCTTGGAAAAAAATCGCTGTTATGATAGTTCGGTTTTGTAAGCTTTCGTTTACATGGGGTCGATTAATCACCGTTCGCTTTCCTAAGTGTTTGGTGATCTAATATAGACCCTATATGTACCTCCATACAGATGTGTATACAGACATATGTATGAGTATACATGTGTATGTACATGTAGACATATATAGACCTATTATATGTATACAACTATATTCCTGTCATGAGTAAACTCACGGTTATGTAGACCCTCCCAGATGTATCTCACCGTATGTATCTGCTATGTGCATATTATGATAAAACAACATATGTGATGCAACAGTCACATTAATAACAAGGACTACACAATTCAGGAACTAAAGGCAATTGTTCAGTACTAGTCAATATGTGTATTGACAGCTATATTTTTAAAACAACAGCTGTTTTTGCAGTGGTCATGGTGTAGTGGTTAAGTGTTGTGACTTCAGTGTACATGGTCCTGGATTCAAGGGCTGTTCATTTTGTTGCTGGGCCACCTAGGGATTGTGTACAGAGTGTAGATAGAGGCTGCTGAACTATACATCTGTATTATTTACTGTTGATTGTTTGGTATCCTGCGGCCCAGTCTGTCTTTTCTGTTGTACTATTTGAAGGCCTCAGCCTGGACAGAAACATTTGTAAACCTTTCCAGACTACTGTATTAGTATAACTGTTTCACAGTTGCAATACTCTGTTTATATGGCTGTCAGTGTCTAAACAGCAATATGACATGGCATATACAACTATAATAGTACACAAATAAAGGTTTCTCATTTATGCAAACCTGTGTGTGGTGATATATCCTTGACCTCTCTGTGGGTATATGTTGCAGGTGATTGTCATTTGTATGGGTGGCTCACACAGTGTCCAGTTGTTAAGGTGTTAACTGTAGGCATAGTGGCTGTTCCATATTGTGTGCACCTTCTACATATGTATCTTACTATACTTATCTGTGCGTGTGTATGTGTAGTTACATATCTCTCTCTCTCTCTCTCTCTCTCTCTCTATATATATATATATATATATATATATATATATATATATATATATATATATATATTTATATATGGGTCTACTGCTTTTCATCGAATACCATGTGTTCACAAAAGAGCAGTAGACTGCTCAGTTACGCAAAAGTGCACTTATTCAAAAGTGCACTTTCGTGAACTCAGCTTCTATGAACGGATTGCACCACAGTGGAGGACAGCAGGAAAACGTGCTATGTCTTCCACTGTGGTGTCTGGACCTTAGGGTTAGGGCACGGGTCATGGTAAGGGGATAGTCCTACTAGCTATCCCCTTACCATGACCCGTGCCCTAAACCTAAGGTCCGTGACTACCATACCACAGAGGAGGACAGGCTATCCTCCACTTTGGTGCAGTAGTCACGGACCTTAGGGTTAGGGCGCGGGTCATGGTAAGGGGATAGCCCTACTAGCTATCCCCTTACCATGACCAGTGCCCTAACCCTAAGGTCCATAACTACTTCACTAAACATCAATATGTAGCCCATTCGCTGAAACGGGTTTTTGCGAAAGTGCACTTTCGATTAAGTGCACTTTCGCGTAACCCAGGGTCTACTGTATGAGTTCGAAGAAGTGTATTTTCGAACTTGTGTAGTAGACCCATATATATATATATATATATATATATATATATATATATATATATATGTATGTATATCTGTATCTGCATATATGTGTCTGTGTATATGTATCCTAGGGATGTTGATAGCTTCCACATTGTATATTCCCTATGGAAGCCAGACTGTACTGCCTGATATGTTACTGATACCAGCCTGACATCATACAGGTGGGATGGAGTACTATTAACATCTTGTGCCCATGTCATGTCAGGTCCTGGTTATGAGATCTGGAACACTTGGTTATGTATTGCAGGGTGGACGTGTTTGGCTGTGGGGGGTATGCCTATTCGTACAAGACATATGTTGTTTGGGGCCTCTCAACCCCATTAACGGTGCATGTGGACATATATGTTTTTGTTATGTTCCCATTGTTATCTACAGATGTATGTCCATATATACCTATATACACATATATATATATATATATATATATATATATATATATATATATATATCTGCTTACATATATATAACTTGTTGTATATATTTAAGCATATAAATGTAGACATATATATCCATAGAAGTTTCATTTGTATGTATATATGTTTATATATATATATATATATATATATATATATATATATATATATATATATATATATATCTACATATATAGATATGTTGTATCTGTTTAGATATTAATATATATACACACATACATCTACATGTTTGACTACATTCCCTGCACTGCTGAACGACTGGGCTGGATGATATGCTTGTGAAAACATCAGGGTTATGTAAATCTAACATGGCTTAGTGATCAATCACTTTGGCTATGGTGTGCAGGGTCCTGGTTTTGACCCTTGCACAAGCTGCTTATTTTGTTGCTGGGCAGAACAAGGGCTGTTGGATACAGAGTGATTAAAGCACTTTTAAGCAGTTGTAAGCAGGTTTGCGCAGAGGTACACACTGCTAACTTCTGGTTATAGTTTCTTATACTCAGCTTCCAAATTGCTTAACCAGTGTAGGCATTGCTTACCCCGGCGCAAACCCGCTTACTGCTTCTTAAAAGTGCTTACTCCTGCTTACCCCACGCTAATTTTTTTAAAAGAAAAGAAAAAGGGTTGATAGGAAAGTGGTGAAAAGGGGTCACAAAGAGGGAAAGACAGTAGGGAAAATAGCTCTGAATGTGCAGGAAGGGTGTGGGGAAGGTCCATAGCTGCCCATTTCTTCTACAGCAACAGCTGTGCATATACACTGAATTTGGAGGTATATTTGGACACTCAAACCCCTGGGAGGGGTTGAGGACAACAATAATAAGTTGTGATGCCAATTAGACCAGATTACATGTGTTCAGTGGACACGTGTGCAAAATGGACAGCTATGTATGGGCCGAGGTTTTTTTTTTTTTTTTTTTGGGAACAGCTTGCCCTTTTTTTTCAGGTGAGAGTGGGATATTGGGGAGGGGAAGTATGTATATTTGAGGAGGTAGGTTGGGTAGGTTAACAGACAAGACCAACAAGATGCATGCAGGGGCAGTATGTGACACGTGGGGAGAAAACACCCTGATGGCGAGGGTTGTTGGGAAATCGGAAGCCCATGAGCCTCCTAGTGGACACAGTGTGACTGAGATCCCCAACTATTGGCAGTCACCACTGCACCTTCACAGCCCCGAAGGTGGCTGTGCTGGGGGCTGAGTCACAGAGCCAGGCTGACCCTCTAGTCATGACATGTGCCCCTCAAGCTGGCTTAGCAGATCTCCAAATTGCTGGTTGAGCTCACTAGGCACCACAACCCAGACCTGGCGACGGGTGACAGGTTCCTGTTTGTGCTCACTCCCAGGGGGAGGCGAGCCCCATCCCCTGAGGTGGTTCCACCCAAAGGTTGTGTAGGACCAACAGACAGGGAGTTCCCAGGTTGGGCCCCAGACATGCTGGTGCCTGGTGCCACGGCCAGCTCAGGTGGGTCCACTGGTTCCGGCCTTCCCAAACGTGCTATAGTGTTTAGATTTTATCATCATATGTGGGTTAATAATAGTCAACACATTCCAGGGTTAGGTATAACAGCATGCATAGATATTCCCATTAACCCAGATATGGAACAGTTGCATAGCAAACAGAACACATGCATATATGGGACCACAGTGGTAATAAGAACAGCATGCAGGTACATTGATGGCACCATGCCACCAGTGTTGGAATAATTCAATATAGCACATGCATGGGAACAATTAAAATATATATCAAACAATTTGACATTATCAGAACATTGGAGTCATTACATACCAGTTGGGGTGGGTATGTTGTTTATTGTTGGAGATATGGTGGGGGGAGAGAACAATGTCAATTAACAGCTAGTATATTCCTGTAGCCCACATTACTTTCCTAGTCAGTGCTGTTATCTGTACCTTACAAGTCTTACTACACTACCATATAGCCTTAGTTTGGGCAGTGATATGGCTGTCGTCATCATTATACCTGAACTGATTTTACCTGCAGTATACACCTCTTACCTGGTATACCTATGAAGAGAATGTTTGTTAGTACTAACTAACTGTTTCTACACATACTCCCAGATTCCGGGTTGATGTTGTGCACATAGCTATGCAACTCTTTCTGCACAGATTCTGGCCATGTGTTGACCACATGCAGGTGTACTGGAACATATCTAGACTATTGCCCTCTTCAACCTTTAGTGACTCGACACACGCATATACATGCTTTCTTACAGTTATATTATGTAGCACAGTGTGGGTGACAGTGATCAGTGATACTTTATTATTCAGAGAAACTGCAACACTCACAATTCCCTACAACACCAGAGTAAACAGTACTAGTACAGGGTATAATGTTTTTTATTTCTCAGCACAGTCTTCGTAACCAACTTACCTGTGGGAGTAATGTTTGTTAGCACGACCTGAATGTTGCCACTCAAAGTTTCAGATTACAAATTAGTATTATGCACATACATCTCACTCTGTTACTGTACCTATTCTGGTCACAGCTTGACAACATGGGGATGTAGATAGGACAAACTTGGCTTATTACTCTCCTAACAGTTTTGCAAGTTGCTACAGTGACAGGTTTGTTCTCATAGATGTTTGATAATCACTTGTATTCCCTGTTTGCTGGCTAAACATCTGGGATCATCCCACAGACCTACCAAGGGGACAGGGGGACAAGCAGCAGATATGGGCTCATATACTGGAAATTCTGGTCTTAGCTGTACAGTTGTGGGGTATAATTCTGTATGTAGCCTACTTCCACACCCAGTATTCAGACCATGGCTGTGTCTGCTACAACTTAAACACTGTCCATAAGAGTTGTGTGTGCTATATAGATATTGTTGTAAATCTCTTATCTGCTTTCTGTGTTATAATTCTCCTGTGCTTTTGCATTCTGGCCTTGTATTACAACACTCTTATACAGATTTCCTAGACAGTTATATTTTGTAGGACAGTGTGGGTGACAGTGATGAGTAATACCTCATTATTCGGAGCAACTGCATCATTCACAATGCCATACAATACCAATGTAAACAGTACCAATACAGGGTATCATTCTTGTATTTCTGGGCACAGTGTTGGTATGTGACAGACCTGTATGAGAAATGTTTGTTAGCACTACCTGAATGTTTATTTATTTATTTTATTTAACATTTGTTGACCGGGAAAGTCCGACTAGGTTCCACAGATCCTGTTTTCAGCAGAGGCCCGGGGAGAAATGCTCCAGAAGCATGTCTTTAGAATGTGGGAGGAAACCAGAGTACCTGGAGGAAACCCATGCGAATGCAGGGAGAACATGCAAACTCCACACAGAAGGCACCCCAGCCAAGAATCGAACTGGAGAATGTCTTGCTGTGAGGCAACAGCATTAAATGCTGCACCAGTGCGCCACCCTCTGCCACACACAGTACCAGATCCCACATTAGTATTATGCACATACACCTCACTCTGTTTCTGTACACACTCTGGCCACACATTGACAAGATGGGGGTGTAAATGTGATATACGTGGCTTCTTAGTCTCATAATGTTTTGGGGAGTTGCTAGTGTGCCAGCTTTGTTCTCATAGATGTGTGTCAATCAGTTGTATTTCCTGTTTGCTGCCTATATGTCTGGGATCATCCTACTGATTTCCCAGGGGGACAGGTTGACAGCCAACAGATATGGGCCACTCTACTGGACATTCTGGACATATCTGCACAGTTGTGGGGTATGATTCTGTATGCAGACTACTACCACTGACAGGATTCGAACCATGGCTGTGTGTGCTAAAAAAACAATTCACACCTCAGTTACATGTGCTACTCTGGTATGTTTGTTTGGCTTTTCCTTGTTTTCTGTCTATGTGTCTCTCAGTTGTACTAAATGGCCTTTGGGGATTACACCAGTCATATACCGTCATTCCTACACATTCTATTTATGATGCATGGTGTGAGTAACAGTGCTTATTACAACATTACTATTATGTGAATGCAAATCTACATTACCATATTAAAAAAATAAAGAAATACAGGTTTGTTCATTTTATTTGTATTTACTTGCTGTTGTACACCAGGGGGAATGTTGGTGGGGATATGCGGACACCTATGAGCGGTCTTACTCATTTTTTGGGCCTTTCTGCTGTTCTTCATTGCAGGGGCATGTATATTCTGAGAGCTCTGCTCTCAGACACGCCACCTGCACTCTTACATGCTCCATGTAAGATTAGGAGTTCAGGCAGCACGCCTCATTAATATGCATGGTGCGCTGCTGTCCTGCTCCTAAACGGCCGCTTCCGTGCAGGACTAAGCTAGTCCTGCAAGGAAGATTAGTAAATCCGGGGGGAATATTTTTTCTAATTTTCATGTCTTGAAAACTGTACACCCTTGCTAGACATATATTGTTAGAACACGTATGTTAACTAGACATGCCCCTGAATTCAGCAAGCTCTGCATGGCGGGCAGGAATAGTGCAGGAGCTGCTGGAGTCAATATGGTCGCTGTGCAATCCAGGAATAAGCTCCCAGGACATGCATGAGCCCTCCTGCACTATTCCTGCATGGACACAGCTCCTGTATGCAAATTACCCCATTTGCAGGTGCAAACCATGCAAATGAGGTGAATTTGTGATCCAGGAAGTTGTCAGCCAGCCGTGCAGGTCTAGAGTAGTGTGTAGAAATGTACTCAGTAACCGAGTACATTTCTGCAAACTAAAAAACAAAACAATGACAGCTCCAAATAGAGGGTGTATAGTATGTGTAAAGCATGCCAATGGCCAAATATATGGCCATTGGCATGGAAAACAGTTTGCAAAAAAAAAAAAAAAAACTTTTATATTTTTTAGCCAATTTCAGCTGTTTAAGCATAGGGCAAATGGGATCAGCCTGAAAATAAAAAAAAAAAAAAAAAAAAAAAAAAAAAAAACTGAAATAAGCAATGTATCAAAAATCCCTATTTTGCCATTATACTAAATGGCAGGCAGAATTCAGCATATCCAGTGAATAGTGGTTGCTAAGGGGGAAGGCTCAGTGTGGGGCATGTAACTATGCATTAGCAGGCATCCTATGCAAATGAGGGGGAGTGATACTGAATCCCAGATTTCCTCTCAATGGTAGCCAGCACCGAATAGTGTAAGTGCAGGAATACCATGGTGCAAGCCTAAGAGTTAGCTGACATCATAGTGGGTGTGTCAGGCATACTGTAAGCTTATTGGAGCCCTGTGGCTCAGGTTTGCCTTTAGCTTAGCAGAGCTAAGCAAGGGGGTGTGTTTGAGACTGCTTAGCACTATTTACATTGCCTTAAATAGGTGTATCCACCGCGCACCGTGTTTTAAAGGAAAAAAAATAAAGTAAACCAGGAAATAGCAGCCCCATGCACAGCTGTGCACTGTGTTTGCATGGCGCGCCCCTGGGCTTAAACAGGAAGGCAGTGAGAAGGGAAAACTGCAGTAGGAAGGTAATCTAGGAGAGTTAGCATAGCTGACAGGTGAAATGTATCAGAATCAGCCAATTACACAGGCAACAGACCAGTCCAGCACACTACTATAAACTATGCAAACACCTTTCCCTCTGTTTTTTCCCCACAAACTCTACACCACCGGTGTACATAAGTGGGGAAATTTTAACAAACAAAAGCAACAAAATGATAGGGGTTGCAGTAGCTATCATACATCAACATGTGGAAGAGGCTGAGGGTGGTGAGGGTGAGAATGCTGTTGACCAGCCCTCAGTGAAGAGAAGGGGAAGAGTGTACAGACCCAGGTTAATGTACTAGAGGCTAAATGAGCAAGAAATATTGGAGCACAGTAGGGTGGACAGGGACCTCCTACAGCAAATTGTTGAGCTGTGCCGGCCACACATCACACACATAAATAACACAGGGGAACCCATCCCAGTGCATACCAAGGTATGTGTAGGCTTCGGAATAATAGCCACAGGTACCTTCCAAAGGCCAACTGGGGATATCATGGGGATCTCACAGGCATCTGCATCCAGGGTACTCTACCAGTTCCTGGATGCCATGTCAGCACATGCCGGTGAGCACATATATTTCCCCAACTCCCATGATGCGTTTGCCAGCAATATGCATCTCTTCCACCAAATAGCAGAATACCCTGAGGTAGTGGGTGCTATAGACTGCATCCACATACACATCAAAGCACCACCTGGTGAGCTGGGTAGGGTCTACATCAACTGCAAGGGCTTCACCTCCATCAACTGCCAAGTCATGTGCGATGCCCAGGCATTATAATGAATGTGTGTGTTGGCTGCCCTGGAAGCTATCACAACTTCCACATCTGGCATCTGACGCACCTGTACCAGAGATTTTCCAGTGGGAACATCCCTTATGGTCACCTAGTGGGGGATGCTGGATACGCACTGGAGCCATGGCTGATGACACCCATCAGAAATGCACACACATCCGAACAAGAACTCTATAATGAGGCACATGCACAGACCAGAATCATAATAGAGCATGTGTTTGGGATGCTCAAGTCATGATTTCAGTGCCTGGACACATCCAGTGGAGCCTTGCAGTACTCACCAGCTACATGCACCCAGATTGTCATCGTATGTGCCATGTTACACAATATGATCCTGTGGAAACAGCTGCAGCAGGAACAGCATGGGGCAGGGCCACACAGCCCCCCACCATTGCCAAGGCTTGCACAGGCACAGAGTGACTCAGAGGAGGAACAACCTGAGCCTGCCCCTGTAGGCAGAAGGAGGTGTGCCCAGTATGCCCAGGCCTTGGCAAAGAGGCAATGCATAGCACATGCACTGACATGGTAAGGACCCAGGGAATGACATCTCTCTCTGACTCGCACATACAGTAAAAGGGATGCCAAACATGACAATACCTGTACTTAACCATGTATAGGGTGTGTACTATGGGCATCCGACAGAGTCAGCCCTCCAGCACCATCCTCAGTACTGGCACAGCCACAAGGCAAGTCACTTTCCCTACCAATTGCCAAATGAAGTAGTATGTGTTGTTACTTGTATCTATGGTATTGATGTGAGCATGCAAGGGAATTGGGTGGTTGAATGGGATGCCAGCAGATAGTAGACACCTATAGTGGCAGCATGAGATCTGTAACAAATACTGGTGTCACCATAGTAGCCAGTACTAGAGAAGATGACAAAACTCACTGCAGGAAATGAGCTGGGCCACGTGTCTCCATAGGACACACACATGCCAGTCAGGGAGGCTCACATACCCAACAACAGTCTCAGCCAGCAGGACAGGTGTAGACAAACACAAACAAAGGCTGTGCTAAGGCCTCTGATTGATGGCTATGGTGTACCGCCCCCCCCCCAGACCTACACAGACAGACTGAAACAGATCAGGCAGTAAGATGTTAGTTCTGTAGGGTAAGAAGTCAGAAACCGAAATGTAGGTCAATCAAACATAACACTTGTAGCACACTGATATGCCTCTAGTCAGCATGATAGGTTAGAATACAGAGTGAAATGGAGTACCTGAAATACCAGTACAGTCATAGCAAATGTGTCCAAGTGTCAGGTGTGCCCCCCCCCAATCTTATGTAGAAATGTAGTAAGAGTCATGTGTGTCCTCCCCAATCCTATGTAGTAACAGTCAGGTGTGCCCCCCAATGCTATGTAGAAATGTAGTAGGAGTCATGTGTGCCCTCCCCAATCCTATTTAGTAACAGTCAGGTGTGCCCCCCAATGCTATGTAGAAATGCAGTAACAGTCAGGTGTGCCACCCCAATCCTATGTGGAAATGTAGTAACATGTATGTGTAGGTATAATAACAGTGCAGCACAGATCACCTAAGCTGGCCAAGGAAGCAGGATAGATTGTAGCATGTGTACAATATGCAGGTCTGTGTGTGTTAGGTTGGTGTGTGTTGTATATTGTTTGAAACTGGTCAGTATGTATGCATGGTAAATTTTGTCCTGGTGGCCATTACCCAGTACTGCCAATGACAGGGCCAAGTTCTCACAACTGCAGTGCCAGACACAATGCTTCCCAGCAAAACACATTCCATCAGTAAGTCATAGTAAATGTTTGGAAGTTATATGCATCACCATCTGAAAGATGGACATGGCATGAATGTAGGCCCATATATACAAGCAGTACACAGGGGGAAGTACCCCAGACAGACAGTGTATAATATGTAACTGTCAAATGGACACACCCTTTGAAGTGTACATACAGGTATGCAGCACATTATTTGGGCTTGTAGTAGGGAATACCAATGTCATCTGGCCAAACACTGGCAGACCATAAAGGTCATAGGAATGAAGTATTGAGTGACAGCTGATGTCCCTGCACAAGCCAGCATAGGTGGAATGCCCCATGCACATCTGTGAGTCAGATGCAAGTAGTATCCATAGCACACATGCACCCAGCTCACCCCACCACCACCCACAGGTACCTCTCCGGTCTTATCCCTGCTGTTGGGAATGAGTACAATATGACCCCCACCTGTGTATGGCAATAGCAAAAGAATGCAGCATGCAGAGCAGGTGTGTCCCTAGCTGTAAGTACCTGTGTATGGCAATAGTGAAAGAATGCAGCATGCAGAGCAGGTGTCCCATGCAGGTGTGTCCCTAACTGTAAGCAGCAACCTGCCAGCATCCACACCACTGGATCAATACTGACAGAAAGTATTGGCATGAACACCTTGCACACCTACCCTGTCACTCCAGAGGAATATAGAGTATTGCTGTCTGGGACTGTAGGAGTGACAGAATTCAACAGCCTGCTACAGTTGACCTGCATCACTACCAAATGGCCTACAGTCCTCTGCCAAAGGCATGTGTCTCACCCATCCTGCCAATGTATGTTATGTCATGGACTCCCAAATAACAACATAACACAGTCCACAGAGCCCAAATGCAAGGCCATGTGAACAAATCACAGTAACATGTCCACCATGTCCTACTGTATGAACTGTGGACCAACACCAAATTACTGCTGGGATGAGGTGATAACTATAGAGAACATATCAGCTAATGTTTGCATAATGTATGGAATAGGATAGAATAATAGAGGGGTTGGGAGCATGGGCAGCATGGAATGTGTGAAGTCTGAATCTCATCCATGTGCACATACTATCCCTGGCTGCAAACACAGGAATGGATGGCTACAGACCTGCTTCTAATCCACAAGTTGAAGGGGTAATGTCCAGAAGTATGACCCCTGCCTCTGGGTAACCTGTGTGAATCTGAACAGCTCTGAGGTATGGCCACAGCAGGATATGGCCATACTGTCACGTCGATGGATGTACAAGCATGGGATCCTCTGCCAGCACTGTATCAAGGTGCTGAACCATTTACACAGACCAAGCAGCAAGTGTCTGCAGCTTCTCCTCCAGAATGGCATGATTGTGCAAGAATATGTAGGCTGCTGACCACAATAGCGGACAAAGCTGCTTTCACCCTGTGTTCCCCAGGACATCACTGCAAACAAATATGTATACATGACAGTACTGGATGACATAAAACATCACAGTGTATAACAGTACATATGTCTGAATATCTCTGCTAACACCAGGACCATGTAGCAGAAGCAGCACAGACACAATTACCTACAGTAACCCACTATCATTGCCCATTTTTACCCCATATTGTCAACTGATCTATAGATATCCTGCAGAAACAGTTTGCTAGCTGCAGGTATATAACACAAAACCCTGCACTGGAGTACAATCTACCTGGAATGGATTCACACATTCAATACAGAAGGTCATACTGGGCATGCTCCCTCACTTAGAGAAATGAGGCCATGTCAGACAGCAAAATACTGAAAGGTCATGCTGGGCATGCTCACACACTTATGAAGCCCATGCCTGGCAACAACAGTGGGCCATACATATCTGACAGTCGCATGTTAGTGCATACACTCCTCAGTACACACCAGTCATGCGTTGCACACACATTGGATAGGAATACACACGTATATCCAAGAACAACACACTATAATAGTCCAAAAGTACCCCTACATAGATGTGTGGAAGAGAGTGACAGTGACAAAGAGCCTCTCATCATGAGGCCTGTCCCACCCAGCACACATCCAATTTGCTAAAACCACATGATGTGCAAATGTCAATCACCATAGACATTTGCCTCTGGTATCCCTCAGCACTATAGTGTCTGTGGTGCTTGTGCTAACTGTGTTACATGACTGTACAAGTCAGTAGTCTTCTAGCAGTTGTATACATGTACCTGTGGAATATAAACCTGTGTGTGCCTGTGTGTTGTGTGTCTGCCTCTAGACGAATGGGTTATGGCCCATGCACACACACACTGCACTCCCCATTGTCCTACTATGGCAAGCCTGCTGATGTCTTTACCTTGAAATACAGCTTTGGGGAAGTAGTAGCCCAGTAATTTGCATGGCATGTCATATAACTGTGTAATGCTGTAGTGCGATGTACTAGTTAGGTAGGAATTCTAATCCCAGACGTGGCAACTGTGTATATTGGTATGTATAGGGATTAATGCTTTTTAGGCCAGTCACACTCACAATAATTTGAAATGCCCTACTTTGGCATGCCTGCTGATGTCATTCACTTTGAAATACACGTTTGGGGAAGGAGTACCCCAGTAATCTCTGTGGTGTGTCCTATAACTGTGTAATGCTGTAGTGTAATATACTACTTATGTAGGAGTTCTATTCCCAGACATGGCAAATGTGGATGCTTGTTGGTCTATGTAGGGAGCAATGCTTTTGAGGCCATTCACAGTCACTACAACCTCCATTACCCTTCTTTGGCAAGCCTGCTGCGGTCATTCACTTTGAAATACACCTTTGGGGAAGGAGTAGTCCAGTAATGACCATGGCATGTCCTATAACTGTGTAATGCTGTAGTGTGATAAACTAGTTAGGTAGGAGTTCTATTCCCAAACATAGCAAGTGTTGATGTGTGTGTGCATGTGTGTGTGTGTGTGTGTGTGTGTGTGTGTGTGTGTGTGTGTGTGTGTGTGTGTGTGTGTGTTTGTTTGTCTGTGTACGGAGCAATGCTTTTGAGTCCATTCACAGTCAGTACAACCTCCAGTGCCCATCTTTGGCAAACCTGCTGATGTCATTCACTGTGAAATACACCTTGGGAAAATAGTATCCCAGTAATCTCCATGGCACATTCTATAACTGCGTAATGCTGTAGTGTGATAAACTAGGTAGGTAGGAGTTCTGTTCCCAGACATGGCAACTGCAGATGTTTGTGTGTGTGTTTGTTTGCCTGTATAGGGAGCAATGCTTTTGAGGCCATTCACAGTCACTACAACCTCCAGTGCCCATCTTTGGCAAACCTGCTGATGTCATTCACTTTGAAATACACATTTGGGGAAGTAGCTGTGTAATGTTGTGATGTGATATAATAGTAAGGTAGAGGTTCCATTCCCAGACATGGTAAGTGTGGATGGTTGTGTGTTTCTTTGTCTGTGTAGGGAGCAATGCTTTTGAGGCCATTCACAGTCACTACAACTTCCATTGCCCTTCTTTGGCAAACCTGCTGCTGTTATTTACTTTGAAATACACCTTTGGGGAAGGTGTAATCCAGTAATCACCATGGCATGTCCTAAAACTGAATAATGCTGTAGTGTGATAAACTAATTAGGTAGAAGTTCTATTCCCAGACATAGCAACTGTGAATGTTTGTATGTGTGCGTGCTTGTTTGCCTGTGTAAGGAGCAATGCTTTTGAGGCCATTCACAGTCACTACAACCTCCAGTGCCCATCTTTGGCAAGCCTGCTGATTTCATTCACTTTGAAATACTCCCTTGGGGAAATAGTAGCCCAGTAATCTCCATGGCATGTCCTATAACTGCGTAATGCTGTAGTGTACTAAACTAGTTAGGTAGGAGTTCTATTCCTAAACATGGCAAGTGTGTGTGTTTGTTTGTCTGTGTAGGGATCAATGGTTTTGAGGCCATTCACAGTCAGTACAACCTCCAGTGCCCATCTTTGGCAAGCCTGCTTATGTCATTCACTTTGAAATACACCTTGGGGAAATAGTAGCCCAGTAATCTCCATGGCATGTCCTATAACTGCGTAATGCTGTAGTGTGATAAACTATTTAGGTAGGAGTTCTGTTCTCAGACATGGCAACTGCAGATGTTTGTGTGTGTGTTTGCCTGTATAGGGAGAAATGCTTTTGAGGTCATTCACAGTCACTACAACCTCCAGTGCCCATCTTTGGCAAGCCTGCTGATGTCATTCACTTTGAAATACACCTTTGGGGAAGGAGTAGCACAGTAATCTGTGTGGCGTGTCCTATAGCTGTGTAATGTTGTAGTGTGATATACTAGTTAGGTAGGGGTTCCATTCCCAGACATGGTAAGTGTGGATGTTTATGTGTGTTTCTTTGTCTGTGTAGGGAGCTATGCTTTTGAGGCCATTCACAGTCACTGCAACCTCCATTTTCCTTCTTTGGCAAGCCTGCTGATGCCATTCCCTTTGAAATGCACCTTTGGGAAAGAATAGCTCAATAATCTCTGTGGAGTGTGCTATAACTGCGTAATGCTGTAGTGTGATGTATTAGTTAGGTAGGAGTTCCAATCTCAGACATGGCAACTGTGAGACTTGGTGTGGTTGTCATTCATATTCTCTGTGAAGGTGGATGTCAGCGTGTAACAACTGGACTCATTGGGAAGTGGGTTTTGCAAATTTCATATATCGTGGGCCTATTATATATCACAATGTCCACCTTACAAGGATAACAGATGTCAAACAGCAGAGAGGCTGGGGTTGACAATCCATACCCCTACATGTGACATCATGGCCTGGTGAACAATTTAGGCAACCCTTGTATTACCCAGAGAACACTCTCAAACCATGTCTCATACACAAACACACTCAGCTAGGCCACAACCACTTTGTTGGCAGTTCCCTGCATATTGCCCACTGATAGTAACCATGGTGTGATTGCAATGGACTACAGTGGGCTTGGCAACCCATCCCATCACTACAATAGGCACATAATTGCATACAGTGCTCCTTCACTATATTCCCCACTGGACACATGCAAATCCCAGACACCGTCCATGTCATGAACTATAGAACACATACATGGCAAGTATTGCACATACTAGCCACCCGCAATAGTAACCCAGATGACTGGATGGTGAATACAATACCCACCTGTGTGGATCAGTCCAGACACTACACCCCTGAGCCACACTGCAGATCATTTTATGTGGCCTGATGCCAAGGTATACCCTTTACCTAGCCTTGGACAACCTTCTAGCACAGTCAACCACTACACACCTGTGAAGCAATGCACCCATGCATGTCAGTACTGCCAACCTGTGTCTGTATGTGTGGAGTATAATGATTTTGACACCATTCACAATCGCTACACCTCCCATTGGCCTACTGAAGCATGCCTTCTGATGTCAGACACCTTCACATACCCTTTGCCCATATATCATCCTGATAACCCCTGTGGTGCATGTGATACCTGCGTATTACTGTATTTTGGCAAACTAGCTAGTTAGGAAGTCTAATCCTGACCCTGCCAATGTGTGTGAGTCCCTGAGAGAGTGTGGCTGTGTCAACATTAACACCTACTCATGTGGACAGGCATGTGTACTACACCTACCTTATCCCACCTATATCATTGTTGCAGATGTCACTCACCATCAGATATACCTCTGGACAGCTACCCAACAGATAAGCTCTGTGGCACATGCAATAACTGCATAGACATGGGACAGCAATACATAGTCAGGCAGGGGTTAGATGGGGTTATAGATAGGAGACCACATTTTTCATTCATGAATAGAAAATCTTTGAAAAGGCAACTGTGCTATAAACCACAGTTGAACAAAAGCAAGATATTGTTTCATATAGTAGGAACATTCCCCTGCAGAAACTGTATGGCATGCAAGTATATTTGCTCACATTCTACTTTTACACATCCAGCTCAGAAGTCTAATACAGATATTGATTTCTATGCTCACTGCAGTACACATCATTTAGTTTACCTTAGTTTTTATAAAACATACTATGTATTTTATGTTGGTAAAACCAACAGAAGACTTAAAGAGCATATTTTAGAGCATTTAAGAGGTATAACCACTGCTAAAGAAATGAATGCTTTGGCAAGACATGTACAAGCTGAGGTTGCAAAACATGTTTTTAATTTTCTAGCCTTAGAAATTATAGAACAGAATAGTAGAGGTGGTGACATTAGGAACAGGACGGAAGAAGCAGAACAAAGATGGATTCTGCTATTACAAGCTGATAAACTTCCAGGGATTAATTGTGTAGTGTCACTTAAACCCTTCCTAAAAGCTAAACCACTGAAACATTAAAACTCAAAAGGCGGACTTTATAATATGTTATGTATTTTGTTTTCTATTTATAATTCTTACTGTTTATTTAATTAATACACTGTGATTTTAAATATTTAAATGTTTGATTGACAGATTTGATTATCTTAGTCTTGTCCTTGATTGGATGTTACATCATTTAAATTTTATGGCTTTCTGTGTGAATGCTTAAGTCTGAAGAAGTGGTCAGTTACAGATCGTGAAAGCACTTTCATTGTTTATTAAATAACATTGGTTTTTACTCAATATTCCTCAGCTGTGGTCTGTTCATTTTTATTATTGTATTTTGTGATGGTGGATATGTCAGAGTGTCATCATGGGTTCCAGTGTGTACAATATCCACAGTGGGGTGTGGGTGCTGTATACACTGTCATTACACCATGGTACCCCCGGTACATGTTCCATGTACCAATGTATGGTGACCAGTGTCACCATCAAACATACAGGATACTGATAACACAATCCAGCCCAGTTATGCATGTACTGTGTGCAGCCTACCTGTAATGCACTGGACACACTGACAAGTTAGTTAGCACTGATAGGTCCAGGTCTCTCGGATGTGTGTCTGCCTATGTGTCTGTTAATGTGTATATGATGGTATGTCATACTATGTATTGTCCATATAGAACCATTACATCACCCATTACCATTCTGTACATGCCTGAGGATGTTCTGCATATAACATGTAACCTGGAACATACCTCATCCTAAACGCTGTGAGGTGTGTGCAATGAAAGCCACACACATCAGTAGCAGTACATACCTAGGTAGGGGTCTATTTCCAGTGATGCCAAGTAAGAGTATGCATGTATGTGGAGGGATCTACTTCAGGTTGTAGATTATACATGTCCCAGGAGGTCACCTGTCCATGTGGCACAGGCAGTAACTGTTATACAGACCTGTGACATGTGTTCAACTGTACCCAGGATATGGCACAACCATGGTGTCACCACAGTGCCATACCCCTTGTGAGATATGACAGCAGATCATTCTTCTGCTGACACATGTACACCTACAACACAAATGGATAACACTATGGAGACCACAATCACTCACTGTTACTAACCGCTATAATGCATCATGGCTGGACAGCTACACTACCTGACATGTAAGCATTAAACATTACTACTGACAACATGTTACACAGCAGTACATTGGTACACTGTAGTACAGTCACCGTGTGCATCAGAACCATATTAGCCTGTCCCTGCATCAATGTTATGGATGACAGGGATGTGGCACAGCTATCATCATATGCTCGGGGTGTGTTGTTGGTTTTCCAGAGACTGAGAGTGGGCCATATGTTTGACACCATGTGTGTGTGTGTGAGGGGTGTAATTTGTTGATATGGGCATAGTGATGTGGTGTATGTAGGTATGGCATTGCCCTAGGTGTGTTTGTGTAGTGTGCGGGTATGCATGCACACAGTTCTGCCATGTGGCTCCCCTATACAGGTGTTTCTTGGACAGCTGCAGACCATACCTGGCAGGGTGTGCAGCTCACCACCTCCGGCCATAGACATGCAGACTGTGCCTGCCAGGGGTTCCATGGGCACGTCCAGGTACAGGCCTCGATGTGCTGCTCTCCCCTGATGATAACATATGTCAGCTGGAACCACGTACCTCCTGGGACTGGCCAGGACCACATGCACGTGGCCTGCTGTGGTGTGGTGTGGACAGCCTGCCACTAAGAGAGTGGCTTGGTGTCCTTGCATGTCCACATTGACCTCCAGACCTGTTGGTGTTGCTGACCTACATCCATGAGGCCGTCACCCTACATTCCACCATATGTTCTAGCACAGACAATCCATGGTCAGTGAGGCCCACCATCTCACCCAACCGTCTATCTATGACCTCGGTATAATCATGGACACGGAGGACACCTGCAAATTCATGGATGTTATTGCTTACAGATGAGAAAAGAGCCCTCTGCAGCCTCAGACCCTATCTGGTGTACAGTTCCATACGTGCCTGCATCCCTATGACAATCTGAAACATGCATCTGGTGGTACCAATTGTGGCACTTCTGCCAGGAGCATGATGACCAGCAGCCCTCCCACGAGCACCCTGGTACATCTGCCTATGTAGTGCCCTGCCGGACATCCGGCTATGCCTGCTGTGTCCAGACACAGCAGGCATAGATACTACACTCTCCTGTGCACTGCCACCAACCACCAACTGTCCCTCTGCTATGGTCACTGATGATGAGGTATCTATAGGCAATGTGACTGTGTGTGGGGTTGGGGTGGATAACAGGGGGATGTCAAACAATGGTGCAGTTTCAGCCTCTGTGCCTCAACAGTCCTATCATAATTTTTGGTGTCTGTATGGACACCATCAGATTGCATGCAGGAGGGACCTTGACCCACCTCGCCACCTGTGAGGGGAAAACATGAAACGCACTTTAAGACCTGTACAGCATTGCATAAAAGTACACACATACTTATATATATATATATATATATATATATATATATATACACACACACACACACACACACACACACACACACACACACACACACACACACATGGACACACACACACACACACACACACACACACACACACACACACACACACACACACACACACACACACACACACACACACACACACACACACACACACACACACACACACACACCCTGAAATTCCACCATAATACCTACCTGTCCCTGAGTTTACAGACAGTCCCACGTTTACTCACGTAAGTTCCCCATCCTGCATCACACTTGGTAACATACATTCATTAATACCACTCATTAACGTGTCATTCTTCTAAATGCCTAGATAAGTAATCACAACGCATGACCTGTTACTCCATTACCTCTTTGACTTGATTGGAGTAGTTTTTACAAGGCCTAACTGCTGTTATCCAGTGTTCACCCTGGGTATGCCCGGACATCGTGAGCATGGCCCCCATATGTTAGGGACTACTACGTTCACTCAATAATGTCATGCACTGGAGTGTCATATGTAACTATTGCTCAGTAGATGCAAGATCTGCTGCTCAATCAACTTATTATATGGACAACAGTAATATATGGATACACTCCCTGGTGTTGTCTAGTAATTCCCCAATGCATCTTCAGTGCTGCATACATGGGTAGTCACTCACCTTACTGCTGATTGCAATTTTAATCATATACCTTGTGTCTAGTTTCCCTCCCAATGCATGTTCCATGCTACAGACCTTATTATACTATCAGGTGACCTGAGAGTACAATTCAGACAAGTATTCCTGGTGTCTCATGTGTCAGTCCATGTCCATGGACTGCACAATTCCAAAGGGAAGTACTGACATATGAACAACCCCACAATCTCACATTTACATACATGGACACCCACAGAAACACACACACACGCACACACACATCCTACATGCATCAACCCCCCCTCCACTTCACCAGGTTGCACTTACAGACAAAATAACCCTCACACACACACACACACACACGCACACACACACACACACACACACACACACACACACACACACACACACACACACACACACGCACACACATGCACACACACACACACACCTACAGGTGAGGTTGCACAAAGATAGTACACACAGACCTCCCATTACCCATCTGTTAACATGCATAACATATGGTACTCAACAGCATGCAGTGCAGCTATAGTCAATCCATGCTAGCAACAGTATACATGTGTGTGATGCATGGGCTGTGTTAGTAGATGATGCCCCTTCCCCTGGAAAACAATGAACCCATATACACAGTATTGCTGTGCACCTGTTGCCATGTACTGTGCACCATACCTCACAGGTGTACACACCAGTGTTAAATGTGTATTACTGTGTCAGTTATGTCTACTGTAATGTTCACAGCCCCTATGTGTTTGTCCGACACATACCTGGGATGATATGTGGACAAATGCCATTTGTGAATGCCTGATGTCTGATTTACAGATCTCAACATCGGCGGTGCATGTATGACCAATATGATACTAATACACTGACAACTGTCAAACCTTACCGTGGGTATGGGGAGTGTACACACCCTTATTGATATGATGCTCTCTTCCTTGAAATGCATTGGACCACATCACTGCATATATTAACATTACATGAGCCTGATATATGACATATGTCCTGTACATTCAAATGCAGTGTCTAACAATTGTGTTTGGTGTGCTGATGCTGACCGCGATGCATACACTTCGTAGGTGCATATGTGTACATGCCCTTATCATGACAGTTTGTTGCAACTACTGTTATGTGTACTACAACAGTCACTACTCCTGGCAGGGGTATACTAGCATGGGCCATCTGCATTTGCCAGTATATGGTCAGTCTGCCCTGCACATGTCCCCCAACTCTGCATAATTGCGAGGTCACCTCATGTGCACATCCTTTGGAGTTCACGCATTGCCGTCTCTATTGCTGTGGAGTCAGCGTTATGTCTGCCACAGTTCCTAAACCTGACTGTGTGCAGATACAGCCATTCGTAGAATCCTTAGGATCCCTGCTGCATTGCACTGGTGTGTCATGATGACACCCCATCCCCACCTTCAGCCTTTTTGCAGATGCTTGACAGCTATGGCCTACACATGTGTGTCAGTTTACAGTGTCCCAAACACTGAACGTCATGTGTAACAGCATAGTCCCAGCTAATGACTGGCAAACATACAGGTCTACACTGGCACTTGCACAGTACAAATGGGGATGGTGGGCCTGCGGTGGGGTGAGGCATTGTTTGTGCAGCACATGTATCTTACATGATACTGTCTGTAGGTTTCCAGCGTGGCCATGGTACACCAGTACACATTGCAATGCATAACTTTTGGGGACCCCTTCTGTTATGCATACACTACCTGTAGAGAGGCCTGACTGATGTTTCCTGTGGTACAACTGTCACATCTTATTACCCTAACCCATAGGCCACATGCTTGCAGAGTCTAGGCAATTGCTGACATGGGTACTGCACAGCCAGTACTTGCTAGACATTCCTGCAACCCCCTAAGTGTTGTAGCATATTACTAGGCAGCCTGCATGACCAGTTTGCTACATGTGACATCATCTGTCTTGGATGGTCATCTGTTTATTTCCAACATCATTCCGAGGGTGGCCACAGTGGTGTAGCAGTGAGTGTTGTCGCCTCACAGCAAGAGGTTCCCTGGTTCGATCCTCGGCTGGGGTGCCTTCTGTGCGGAGTCTGCATGTCCTCCCTGTGGTCGCGTGGGTTTCCTCCGGGTGCTCCAGTTTCCTCCCACATCCCAAAGACATGCTGTAGGTGGATTGGGCACTCTAAATTGGCCCTAGGTGTGAGTGCATGTGTGTGCCTTCTGTGGAAGGTTGGGCGCTGGGCTGGCAACTCGACACCGTAAAACTCCACTGCCAGTCATGAGCAGACATGTGATCTGCTGTGGCAACCCCTAACCGGGAAAAGACGGAAGAAGAAGAATTCCTGTCCAATACATGCTTGCCACATAAATAACTGTCTGCACTGTTTGCCATGGTATATACAATGGTGAGGTATGGCTACATGTCCAACTACCTCTAAGGTATGGGGCCCATGCCATGTCATGTAAGATGTGTGCAAGCCACGATTGCCTCTGTTGCAGGTAAGTGTGCACATTTGTTGGCCAAACATCTTGGACAGCAGACCAATACGTGGTGTGACATTGGGGATGTGTACTTGCTGAAAGGTACATTTCCATGACAAATGCATGCAGTCAGTCCCTCAACAGCTGCTTCCACTATATTTTATCTGGAGTGTGTGCACACATATGCTTCCAGTGTTTGTGAAGGTATGTATCCCCCATATTTGCTGCCCTAACCTACAATTCCATATTACACACTCATTGCTCATGTTGGGACCACATTGCAGGTTTTAGGGGTTGTGGACTGCAGTATTATGATATGCTGTAATGTAGATCTGTAACAGTTGCCATTGTAATACTGGTATATACAGTGTTGTAGCACTGTATAAGAGTGATGTTTCACACATGTCCCTACTGTAGGCAATTTATGTTCATCCATGTGGACACATTTTGCAATGACAGGATGTTAGTTATATTGCAGGTGTCTGACATACCCTTCAGATACACCATCATGGTCACCACTGTGATGCAGTCCAGTTAACAGCAACAATACATGAACATGTACGGCATGCATTATGGGTACATGTGTTAGATGTGTGCATGGAATATACCATAGCCATTACATGACTGGTGTATTGGCAAGCATGAACATAAACCATACTCACCAGCTACAGGTTGCTGCCTTAGTGGTACACCAGAGGGACCTACATAAGTGTGTGAGAGATGTGATGTCAGTAGCCACAGCTGTGGCATTGGTACAGGGTGCATGCAGCATTACAGTACATTAACAGTACAAGTCCACAATAATACAGCTTATGCACATGTGTTTATTACTACTAAGCAGCAACATACTATATATAAATAAATATATATATATATATATATATATATATATATATATATATATATATATATATCATCTCACATATGCATGATCTACCTGTACACATCTGGATGGATACGCAACAGTGGTCTACTGATGTGCCCTGTGGCCTTACCTGCATGCTCCTCTGCCAGTGTGTGGGTAGCACCCACCTCCACTATGGTCTCCAACAGTTGTTGCATGTGCGGGAGGGCAGATACCACAAAGCTGGCAAGGAACTCCTCAACACTTGTCAGGGGGGATGATTGGCATGACCCCCCCCCTTTTGTGAGGTGATCCCCCCAGACTGCAGCAGCATGCCGACAGGCATTGTGAAGCAGGTTGCTGCAATGATGCCAGACCTGCTCATAACTGTGGTTATACAGGCCGACATCATTGACCCTGTTGACTAGATCATTCCACAGGGTAGCCCACTCCTGATGCTCCTGGGCTGTCCTGCCAAAGAGCACCTGGTAGTGCTGTACCATGTGATTGATGATGGCCTCATTTTTGTCCGCTAAATAGACAGGTAATCTGCCATGTGACATCTTGCCTGAAAGACATAAAGATGGAAACAGGTCTGAGCAACTCATACAGCAAGATTACCATAGTTCTTAATACACATCCCTGTCTCCCCCCACCACATCTGCAACAACAAACTGTTCACACAACTCAATAGGAATGGCTACAGCTTACCTACCATTGGGACATATATCGTATTGTACCACGCTTTGTGCTATGTGTTTGTAGCCTTGTTCCCTGTGGGGACACTATCATTGCTGGCCTGTTACAGACAATGTCACCTGCATGCCATTGTAAGGGGCACTATGGTTCCATATATGCATGTGGTCTGTTTGCTATGTGATTGCTGCACATCTGTCATTAGATGCATGCTTTTGGACATGATCCGGGATTGTGTGGACTATTACTACCCGCATATGTTCTATACCGGTGACACAATAACATGTTTAGGGAATAGTTGCCAGCAGAACCACCTTTCCCACCTCATCTGGCCATGTTACCAGGCCACATCACATGTGGGACCCACCCTGTGGCCTCCTCATCTACTGATCCTGCACTACCTTCAGGTGGAACTACCTCAGGGGATAGTGTCCCCACCGGGGCATACACAGACATGATCCTGTCACCTGAGGTCAGGTCCAGAATTTGTTTCATAGAGAGCTCCACAGAGACTTGGGGGATGTGCTACAGCACCTTGAGGCCCTCAGTACACAATCACAGGGTCCACATGCTCCTCCTGCTCAGCCTGCAGCCCAGGCACCTTCAGGGCTGGGAAGCTGCTGTTGTGACTAGCAATGGGTGGGGACCTTGTTCCCATTGTTTCCATATGGGGGCTCATAGGTTCATAGGTTCATAGGTTGGTACTAGGCTATCAGCCCTAGGGCCTATACAAGCCTAGCCATAACAATTCCCTGGCTATTTCTTCCCACATTAATTTACTTTCCTGGACCCCTGTCTAGCAG
>NC_056731.1:1702679988-1702727488 GCF_019279795.1 Protopterus annectens
TTACAGTTGATGGTATTGATAAAAGAAAGTAGTGCAGTGGTAGTACTGTGTGAGGGTCTAAATCCATGTTGAGTGTTTGCTAGTAGGTTGTTGTGAAGGAGATGGTTAAGTAGTTGTTTGTGTATACATTTTTCCATGATTTTAGCTAGTGGAGATAATAGTGCTATAGGGCGAAAGTTAGAAAGGTCAGTGGATTTACCTCCTTTGTGTAAGGGTATGATGTGTGATATCTTCCAGATTGCTGGAAAAGTACTTTCTTTTATGGATCTGTTTATTAGGATAGAAACAGGGTAGGCTATAGCTTTTGCTGCTACTTGAAGGAATTCAGCAGGAAGCTTATCTGCTGAGGGGGTAGTGGGTTTAAGTTTTTGTAAGAGAGATTGTATGTAGGAGGTGGGTATGGGTTGAAGTTGAAGGGGAGGAAGGATGTTTTTGGTGTTACTTAAGATAAGTTGGGAAGCATCAGGAGATAAGTGGCTTGCTAGTGTTTGTATGGAAGTAGTAAAGAAGCTATTGAAGTTATTGGCTATTAAAGAGGGATTATCAGGGTCTAAATTCTCTGGGTTGGGTGTAACTACTTTGCTTGGGGTAAGTATATTATTGATAGTAGACCAGAACCTTTTTGGTTCTTTTTTTGTGGATTGCTGAAGTTCAATGTAGTAGTTCTTTTTGTCTGAAATAATAGCATTTTTGGTTTTGTTTCTCAGCTCTCTAAAGGTTTGATAATCTGTTGGGTTTCTAGAGTAACGCCATTTTTTCCAAGATTTATTTCTGAGTATGATCTTTTGTTTAGTATTAGAGGTTAGCCAAGGTGCTGTTTTGGTCTTTATTCTAATGGTACGACTTGGGGCATGGTGGTTTAAGATTGTAAGGAATGCTTTGTTGAAATGTTCAACGGCATTATTGAGAGAGAGGTGTTTTAGAGGGGTCCAGTTGTATTGTGAGAGTTCTGTTTGAAACCATTCAGGATTAAATTGTTTCTTTGAATATAGTGTTCTAAGCGAGGTAGATAAGTTTTGATGGGTTCTAGCTCTAATGACATATGTGAGGGAGTGATCGCTAAGGTCATCAGGAAGGATGCCTGTTTGGTAGGTTTGTAAGGGGGAGTTTGTAAGAACCCAGTCTAAGGTGGTTTCTTTTTTGCTTGTTTTATTTATTCTAGTGGGACTATCAATTAGTTGTTTGAAACCAAAAAGGTTTAAATGAGAAGTAGGGTTAGCATTGTTGCAAGATTTCCAATCAATATTAAAGTCTCCAAGGAATAGTGTTTCTTGGGGGAGGTTATTGGAGAGTTGTTCAAGAAGTTGTTCTAATGTGGGAATGTTATTTCCAGGGGGCAGGTATGCACAAATGATGTTTATTGCTTTAGTAGTGTTAATTTGAACCCTAGAGCAGATTATTTCAGCATTATTGTTTTGGGTAAGAGCAAGGTCAAGAAGAGTAAGCTTCAGGTTAGTTTTATATAGGATAGCTACTCCACCTCCTTTCTTGGAGGTACGATCAAGTCTAACAATGTTATATCCAGGTGGGGTAATTTCAATGTCTTTAATAGACGGTTTTAGCCAAGTTTCTGATAAGCATAGAATGTCAAAGTTGTTTACTTCTAGTAGGGCATGAATGTAGCTGGTCTGAGTCTGCAAGTCCTCTTGGGAGGGGTACTGGTACCTTCTGTCTGTAACACTGCTGCCCACACACAGGAAGGATGTCCACCATACAGGAAAGGTAAATGAATCATGCCCATGATGTCTCTTCTGGATAGTTTGATTGTAAGGTTTTGTTTAGTGTTGTTTTTTATTTTCTTTTGCCTTTGGCTTTCTTTCTTTCTTTCTTAGTTTGTTTCTCTCTCTCTCTCTCTCTCTCTCTCTCTCTCTCTCTCTCTCTCTCCAGTAAATGGATTGAGCTGCTTTGAATAGATTGCAGCATGGATTTTGTAGGTGATGCACATGATCAGCTGATGGCCTCTGCAGCAATCAGTCTCCTCTACTTGCTACCTGCATGCAGTATGCTGTGTAGTACTTCCAATTACCACTGTCATGACAACCCACTACTATGAATCCTTACATCATGTGGGCATGATTCATTTACCTTTCCTGTATGGTGGACATCCTTCCTGTGTGTGGGCAGCAGTGTTACAGACAGAAGGTACCAGTACCCCTCACAAGAGGACTTGCAGACTCAGACCAGCTACATATTTGTATAAGGTTCTAGAACTACAGACAGAGTGTGAGTAGTGTTGTTATATGCATTGTATAGTACCAGTGTTACAGGGTTTGTGTGTACATACTAGTTTAACATGAAATGAAGTCTGTCTGCATAGCTCTGAACTGTGGGCCTATTCACGTGATGGGCAGAGGTGTGCCTGTTATGTTTTGTCTGTCCACCACACAGGTCATGTCAGATATATCACTAGCCGTGTGTGTGTTGAGTGCTATCAGTACATGGCTACACCCATTTGTGTTTCTGACTTCATATTCCTGACTAAGGGTATGTTGCAGACTATCCTGTAACACCAGCAACTTGCTCAGTGTATAACAACACTATTTCACGTATGGGCCTGTGTTCCAGCCTCTGTCCTCCATCTACATACCAGGCTTTGTCCATATGACATTCAGTAAGGGGTTGTTTTGTAGTTGCCTGTGATTATGTCATGCTGCCATTCCTGCCATCATTCCAGTGCTGTTGTGGCCCCCCCCACATATTGTGGGGTAGGATCCATATATATGTGGGCTTCATCTGCACAAAACATATGTGCCCTTCTGCAGTCCACAGGTCAGTGTATGTAACAGTGTTATATGCCCCTGTAAGTCAGTCTATGGAGGGTATGCACCATATATAGCCTAGGCTGTTACAACATGTGAGGGATATCAGTAGTAAGATGGCTTAAGGTATATGGAAGTACATTACTATACATTTCACCTTGGAAACACTGCTTGCCTGCTGCTAACTGCCATACAGACTGTTCTGTTTGTCAGTGTGATTGTGATGTTTTCAGTTATACATTGTTATGTAACAGATACATCCCATTGTGTCAACTTAAGTCTTTCCCCCCCTAGGGATTAAGTACAGAGTGTAGTTAGAAGCTGCTGGGCTATACATCTGCATTACTTACTGTTGATTGATTGTTATTTTGTGGCCCAGTCTCTCTTTACTGTTGTACTACATGAAGGCCTTGGTCTGGACAGCAACATGTGTTATGCTTTTGGATTACTGTATTAAATGATCTGTTTGAGAGTTACATTAATCTGTTTGTATGTATTTCAAAGTCTAAACAGCTATATGACATGGCATATACAATTGTAATAGTACACAAATAAAACTTTCTTATGTATGTAAACCTGTGTGTGGTGTTATATCTGACTTCTCTGTGGGTATATGTTTCAGGCAACAACTGTCTTTTGTATGGGTGACTCATACACTGTCCATTTGATAAGATGGCAACCGTAGGAATACTGGCTGTTCAGTATGGTGTGCACCCTCTAAATATGTATCTTCCTATACATACCTGTGTTTGTGTGTATGTGTAGTTACATATATATCTATATGTATATATGTGTGTGTGTGTGTGTGTGTGTGTGTGTGTGTGTGTGTGTGTGTGTGTGTGTGTGTGTGTGTGTGTGTGTGTGTGTGTGTGTGTGTGTGTGTGTGTGTGTGTGTGTGTGTGTGTGTGTGTGTGTGTGTGTGTGTGTGTATGTATCTTTGGAATGTTTACTGCTTCCACATTGTACATTCCCTATGGTAGCCAGACTGTACTGCATGATATGTTTATTGATACCAACCTGACATCATACAGGTGGGGGGGATTACTATTAACATCTTGTGTCCATGTTTTGTCGGGTCCTGGGTATGAGACTTGCAACAGTTGGTACTGTATTGCAGGGCAGATCTGTTTTGTTGTGGGAGAGGGGGTGATATTAATACTTACAAGACGTATTTAGCTTGGGTCCCCCTCAGCCCCATTAACGGTGCCTTTGGTCATATATGTATTTGTTATGTTCTCTTTTAATATCTGTATATACATACATGCACACACACACACACACACACACACACACACACACACACATATATATATATATATATATATATATATATATATATATATATATATATATATATATATATATATATATATATATATATATATATATATATATATGAGTACATATATATATATATATATATATATATATATATATATATATATATATATATATATATATATATATATATATATATATATACATATATAATATATGTAGAAATATATATCTATAGATGTATGCATACATATATATATATATATATATATATATATATATATATAAATATATATACACACACACATACATCTACATGTATAAATACATTTCCTATACTGCTGAATGACTGTTGAATGATATGTTTGTTAAAACATCAGGGTTATGTATATCTGAAATTGCTTAGTGGTAAATCACTTTGGCTATGGTCTGCAGGGTTCTGGTTTCAAGCCTTCCAAGGACTGTTTATTTTGTTGCTGGGCAGAACAAAGGCCGTTGGATGCAGAGTGATTAAGGCACTTTTAACCAGTTGTAAGCGGGTTTACGAGGGTTTGAGCGGAGGCAAGCTATGCTAACTTCCAGTTATAGTTTCTTATACTGATTTAGCTTCTCAATTCCTTAACCTGTGTAGGCATTACTTACCCCCACGCAAACAAGCTTAAACCTGCTTACTACTGCTTAAAAGTGCTTACCCCTTCTTACCCCTGCACTAATTTCTTTAAAAGAAATTATAAATGGTTGATAGGAAAGTGGTGAAAAAGGGGCACAAAGAGGGAAAGACAGTCGGGAAAATAGCTAGGTATGTGCAGGACAGGTTTAGGGAAGGTCCATAGCTGCCCATTTCTTCTACAGCAACAGCTGTGCATATACACTGAATTTGGAGATAAATTTGAACACTGAAACCCCTGACTGAGGGGTGAGGGCGACAATAATATGTTGTGAAGCCAATTAGACCAGATTACATGTGTCCAGTGGATACGTGTGTGAAATGGACAGCTATGTAAGGGGCGAGATTTTTTTTTGAGGAACAGATTGCCCTTTTTTTTTTCTGGTGAAAATGGGATGTTGGGGGGGTACTAGGTATATTTGGGGAGGTAGGCTGGGTAGGATAACAGACAAGACAGACAACACAGCGTACAGGTGAGGTATATGACACATGTGGGGTGTACACTTTGATTGGGAGGGTTGTTTGGAAATCGGAAGCCCATGAGCCCCCTAGTAGAAACAGTGGGACTAAGGTCCTCACCCATGGGCAGTCACCACTGCACCTTTACAGCCGCACCTTTACAGCCCCAAAGTTGGCTGTGCTGGGGGCTGAGTAGGAGGGCCAAGCTGACCCTCTAATTGTGACATGCAGCCCTCAAGCTGGCGTAGCAGATCTCCAAACTCCCTGTGGAACTCGCTATGCACCACGCCCCAGACCTGGCGAAGGGTGACAGTTTCCTGTCCGTGCCCACTCCCAGGGGGGGCAAGCCCCATACCCTGAGCCAGTTCTACACAAAGGTGGTGCAGGACCAGTAGACGAGGAGGCCCTGGGGTGGGCCCCAGATGTGCTGGTGCCCAGTGCCATGGCCATTTGAGGTGGGATAGGTGGGTCCGCTGGGAACAACCTTCCCAAACGTGCTATGGTGTTTCAATTTTACAACATATGTGGGTTAGTAATAGTCAACACATTCCAGGATTAGGTATAACAGCATGCATAGATATTCCCATTAACCCAAAACACCAGATATGGAACAGTTGCATAGCGAACAGAACACATGCATTTATGGAACCACAGTGGCCATTACAACAGCATGCAGGTACATTGATGGCAGCATGCAACCAATGTGGGAGTATTTCAACATGGCATATGCATAGAAACAAATTTAAATATTTATCAAACAATAGGACATATGTCCCAAAAGTAGATTTAATGCAGCATATACCGATTGAATTATGTATTTCGTTTATTGTTGCAGATATGGTGGGGGGAGAGAGAAAGATTTTAATTAACTAGTATATTCCTGTTGTTCTCATTACTTTCCTAGTCAGTGCTGTGATCTGTACCTTAAAGGTATTAATACACTACCCTATGGCCTTAGTTTAGACAGTGGTATGGATGTTGCCAACTATATACATGAACTGAGTTTTACCTGCAGTATACACATCTTACCTGGTATACCTGCAAATGTATTATTTGTTAACACTACCTAACTGTTTCTACACATATTCCCAGATTCCAGGTTGATGTTATGCACATACCTGTCCATCTCTTATTGCACACACTCTAGGCATGTCTTAACCACATCCAGGTGAACTGCAACATATTTTGATTATTGTCATCTTAAACCTTTGGTGAATTGTACAATGACAAATTTGTTTTCATTGACATTTTCTAAATATGTACAGGCCTGACAGTCAGTTATATGACATGAAATGCTGCCTACATGTCAGAGATTAGCACACTGATATGCCAGGGAGACAGGGTAACAGCCGACAGATATGGGCTGATTAACTGGATATTCTAGACAATTCTGAACAATTCTGGGGTATGATTCTGCATACAGCTTACTACCACTCCCAGGATTCGAACCATGGCTGTGTCTGCTAAAAATAAAACAGGGTCCATCACAGTTGAGTGTGCTATATAGATATTGCTGTGTATCTCTTCTCTGATTTCTGTCTATAATTCTCCTGTGGTTTTACAATCTGTAATTACAACACTCTTATACAGAATTTCCTAGACAGTTTTATTATGTAGCACAGTGTAGGTGACAGTGATGAGTAATACCTTATCATTCAGAAGCAACACTAACAATGCCATACAGTACCAGAGTAAACAGTACCAGTACAGAATATCAATCTTTTATTTCTAGGCACAGTTTTCGTATCTGACAGACCTGTGGGGGCAATGTTTGTTCGGACTACTTGAATGTTGCCACAAATATTACCAGATTCCACATTAGTATTAAGCACATATGTCTCACTCTGTTACTGCACACACTCTGGTCACAGCTTGACAACATCGGTGGAGATGGGACATACTTGGCTTATTACTCTCATAACATTTTGGGGAGTTGCTAGAGTGACAGGTTTGTTCTTATTGATGTCTGACAATCAGTTGTATTTCTTATTTGCTGCCTAAATGTCTGGGATCATCCCACTGATTTGCCAGGGGGACAGGGTGACAGGCAGCATATATGGGCCAGTTTACTGGACATTCTGGACAAATCTGTACAGTTGTGGGATATGATTCTGTATACAGCCTACTACCACTCCCAGGATTCGAACCATGACTGTGTGTGCTAAAAATATGACAGTTCACATCTCAGTTGAGTGCGCTATTTGGATTATGTTGTCTGTCTTTTCACTGTTTTCCATCTAAGTCTCTCTCAGTTGTATTATATGATCTCTTGTGATTACAACAGTCATATACAGACATTCCTACACATTTTATTTATGTAGCACAGTATGCGTAACAGTGCTTAATACAACTGTATTATTAAGAGATTGCAACTCTACATTACTGTATGATACCAGGGTAAACACATGCAGTCCAGCAGTTAGACCTTTATTGTCAGGCTATTATGCTTTTATTTACATACAACCTATATGAGACTCTTACTGCCATATTCTCTGGTGTATGCAGTACATGCCTTAAACAATACAGGTTTTATACAGGCGATTAACTTACTACTACTTTTAGATTTATTTCCTATGACAATACATGCAAGAGTATTACTAACTTGCCTCATGTTGCAAATGCTGCAATCTACAGGCATGGGCTTCCTGGTTTGCAGCCCGCACATCTGCCACTGTAAAAGACATAAGAAGAATATTTAGCCATACCTATCCATAATATACATGACCTGCCAATTATTAAACAGGTAGTGGACTGATATTTACAACCAGCTGGGACATCCTCCCTCCTCCTAGCCTCTTGGAGCCACTGATCCAAGAGATCTCCCTTTCTCCACTTCAGGTTGGCATAGTGATGCCTGACCCGCCCACCAGTTTGGGGTATGCCAGTGGCACTGGTGAGGTCACGGGTGAGATGGTCCCAGGCTTCTGCTTTGTATTGGGAACCCTGGTACTAGCCCTGCAGCAGTCTCTGGTCATGGTTTTTCACAAGGAGTCCTGCCATGACTCTGCACTCCTGGATGCCCCAGCAGTGTGCCCGAAAGCATACACCTTCTGCCATACCAGTCATAGTGCCTACAGGAGGAAGATGCAACCAGTTATGAGATATATTCCCACCTGTTGGCTTTAAATATGACCGATTTCCCGCACTTTGTCGTGATTGGATGGTTTTGAAAATGCTAAGCTATGGGCAAACCTACTTACCTATGGTTGGCATTGCTTAAAGGGGTATACCAATGAGCAAACTGAGTTAGCTGGCCTATGCATTGCTTACACCTAGTAAGCTGGGCTGTGGAATGCTTAGCTCTGCTTAATTTTTAATTTGCATACTATTTGCTTTTTGGCATTGATTTATTATTCATTACATGTTATATATGTGTATGGTATCCATGATTCATGTGTAAGTACACTGTAAGGGGTCCTTGTGTTTATTTGGGGATTTCAACACTTTATTACAATGACACCTCACATCTGGTCTTAATGCAATACTCCAGTTCGCATATTTATGTTATGTAGTTGGTTATACAACATAAAACTGTATATAGATTCCTTTCACATGTTCAGTTTGATTTTCCTATAGTGAAGATCTGTTTGATGATACCACACTCTTATGTATTGCTGTGATGGCTTAGTGGTTAACTATTGTGAATATAGTGCACAGGGTTCTGGGCTCAAGATGTACAAAGGCTGTTTATTTTGTTTCTGGCAGAATAGCGGCTGTTGCATACAGAGTGATTAAGGCACTTTTAAGCAATTGTAAATGGGTTTGCATGGGTTTGCACGAAGGTAAGCAATGCTCACTTCTGGTCAAATATGCTTACAGAGAGTTAGCTTCAATATTGCTTAACCTGTGTGCACATTGCTTACCCCCAAACAAACGGGCTTAAACCTGCTTACTACTGCTTAAATATGTTTACTCCCACTTACTACTGCTTAATAGTGCTTACTCTTACTTAATAATGCTTACTCCCGCTTACCCCTGCACTAATTTAGACAGTAATGTAAAACAGTTCTTGGGAAGGTGGTGGATTTTGACACTCTATGGTTTTATCATTCATTACACATTGTACATTCGATTTGTATCCCTGATTTCTGTTTACATATACTGTATGGGGCACTTGTGATTATCTGTGGATTTTACAACATTATGACAATGACACCTCAAATCTGCATTTAATGCAGTACTTCAGTTGACAAATATATGTTATTTAGTAGGTTATGCAACAAAAAATATTGTTCATAAAGTGATTTGACATGGAAAATGTACTGGGATGAGACTCGAACCAAGAATGACTGCTCGTAAGGTGAATGCTCTACCCACTAAACTACTGCAGTACTGGTTCATTTGCATATATCTTGATTTTTATCCTCTTGTGCCATTTAAGCTGCAGTAAACATAGCTAAGCAATAGGAAAACTCACACACCTATGGTTAAATTTGATCTGTTTGATAAAAAAAAAGCTTGTTTATATTTTATATTTTAACTATTGCTATTATAAACTTGGGGGGATGCTGTTGGGGGTATGCAGACACCTATGAGCAGTCTCGCTCATTCTTATTGCTGACCTGCTGTTCTTGCTTGCAGGGGTGTGTATATTCTAAGAGCTCTGCTCTCAGACATGCCTCCTGCACTCATACATGCTCCATGTCCGTTTAGGAGCTCAGGCAGCATGCCTTAAGTACTATTCATGGCGCGCTGCCGTCCTGCTCCTAAACAGCTGCTTCCATGCAGGACTAAGCTAGTCTTGCACTGAAATATAGTGAATCCGGGGGATTCACATGGCAACAAAAAATTCCTCTGTAAGTGAATGTTTATTCATATAGTTGCAGAAATGTGAAAACAAATGTTTAATTGTATATATAATTACCAATGCAAATTGTATTGGCAGTGGTGGCTGGTGACTTCAAATCACAGGGGGGCTGCAGGAGACAGCTGAATGGGTGGGGTCAAGGGGAGGGGGTGTGGTCAACCAGAAAGGGGAGGAGCTATGCACAAAACTACAAAAAACTAACTTTAATTAAATACGCTGCCCTGGGTGGCAAACCATCATTATGAAAGTCCAATCAAGACAAAAATAAGTGTAGAAGAATACAAATATGTCAATGCATTGGCTGCATGACAGCTTACTTAATATCTAGATGGAAACAAAAGGTTGTGAGGCATGAAAAAATAAATTACTTTTTAAATACATTACTGGAATGCCAGTCAAAATCAAGTATAAGAAAAACCAGAAGCACTCAACTCAAACCACTTCTCCTTGCACTGCAGTTCTAATTATAATATATTCAGCTGTATTAAAGTACCAAGTAACATGCTGAAAGTAGAAATCTATGTGATGCCCCCACTTGTAAAAATGTTTCTTATCCAAAAAAGACCTGCTGCCTGACAACTTGTTTCATGGGGAAAACATGATAAAAGTAAAAAATGAAAAGCAAACAAGAAACAAGCTCAATATACATTGCTTAAAGGATTACTGTACAGGTTATGGACCACACATGATTGGCATTCTGTTTAGTTTATGGGTAAAGTCTGTAGAGATGACTGGAAGTCTCCAACAAGTGTAATGAACTTTTTAAAATAATGGAATCCTGTCCTTTATTACCCAAGGCTTATACATTATCTAGTCAAGTATTCTCTGCATGGCAACAACAGAAAGGCTTTCAATGTTGGCAATTCTTTAACAGTATGCTTATTAAAGCTTACTTGCATCTTACGATCTCAGACAAGCTTACCTTATGGTCATTAAAGCATTGCTACTTAAACACAGAGCAACAGGCACTTTGAGTAATAAGCATAAATCTGAGTAATAAGCATAAATCAACAGTACAAAAATATGACAGAAACCAGACCATTCTGCAAAATCAAGGACAGATGAAAAGCCACTGTAGTACTTATGCAGTGTGTCCTCCCCATCCAAGGTAGATACAACTACTCCTTGCCTTGCATGGACACATCCAGAGTCACTACATGGGGGAGTGGGGTGCAACAAGCATGTCACAATTTGAAATCTCTCTGGCTGACTGTGATGGCCCTGACACATTTGTCATACCTCTCAACCTCAAGAGCAAGAAATCTGGACAAAGCCATACACAGAAGTGGGACAAAGGCCCAAAAATAAGGACAATTTTTTAAATATTGCTCTAATAAACTTAGAAAGATAATAGAAAAAAAAAGCGTTGACGAAACAGGAACCCTTGAATTCAGTTGAACGCAGTTTGTTTATTAATTTTAAAAGACAAGTGTTTTCGCTCCTGCTATTGCAGAAGCTTCATCAGAACAGAAAAGCGCCGAACTTCCCAAGTTTTAAATCCTCTTGGATCATGATGTCACTTCCTTGGGATCAAATATGCAAATTTTCAACATTAAATACATGTAAACAAATATATACATAGCTAAAGCATCATTTTAATTAAATTATAAAATTATAAAATCCCTACATTCAATTATTCAAATCCGATGAATATAATTTCTGCACTTCAAAACACTGCTAAAAAATCTAAATATGAACCCAATGTGTTCTTTCCAAAGGCATTAGGATATAGTTTAAATGTATAAAATTGTATAAAAAGGAGCAGTTTACTGCTTAAAAAACTTATATACACATCCTACACTGACACATACAAGTTAATGCAAGTAACCTATCTCAAATAACTTCTGTACTTTAAAATAGAAGCAATATTACAAGACTCATTTAACCCGGGTTCAGAAAAAGCATCAAGTAACATTTGCCATTCTAACTCCCTTGTTTCTAGAACAAGTGACTGAGGTCCGCCCCTGATTCCCAATGTAACATGGTCAATTCCCATGAAATGGAAGCTATGTCCTGTATGACTCAAGATGTGTTTAGATAAAGCATTGTCACATCTCTTATTTTTTATGGCATAACTGTGCTGGTAAATCCGGTCCCGTAACCTACGGTCCGTCTTCCCTATATAAAACGCAGGGCAGCAGTCACAGAAAGCAGCATAAACAACAGATCTGGTGTTACAATTTATCCTATGATTTATAATGTATTTCTTTCCTCTAACAGTAAATGAGTTCCCCATCCTCAAGGAGTTACACCAGTTACAGGCACCACAAATAAAAGTGCCTTTTTGTCTAGTAAACGTGTTTACTGTTCCACTCCTCTGTAGAAGTTCCTTTAAATTGCAACCTCTTTTAAAAATAATAACAGGATGTGTACCTAATACATTTAATAGTGCAGAATTGTTCTGAATAAAATGCCAATTCTTTCTAATAATGGAACACATGTCCCCTGCAAATCTGTTGTATGTCAGAACAAAACCTGTCTTAAAGTCAGATCCATGAATGTTATCATCAGCAATAGTGTCAGTGACAGTATTAACACCATTAGTCAAACGTGATGCAGTTTCAGTCAATTGAATAATCCCCTGTTTGTTGTGGTTAAGTATGGGCTGGTAAAAACCATTATCCCTTTTAAAGGAGACCTCTGTAACCAAGCTATCAATAAGGGCCTCGGGATATCCCCTATTCATAAACATAACTTTCAAGGTGGCACATTCCTGTTTGAATGCATCACTCATACTACACATACGGGCCGCCCTCACCAGTTGCCCTTTAACAATAGACCTTTTTTGTTTTGGTGGATGGTTGCTGGAGAAATGCAAAAAAGAATTGCAATAAGTGGGTTTCCTATAGATCGATGACTGGAACCGGGAATTCCTAAAATCTTTTGTCACCTTAACATCCAAATAGTCAATCTCACTATTTGAAAAATGATGAGTGAATTTTAAGAAAGAAGTGGTCTCATTCATATAATTAATTAAAGTCAAAGCATCGTCTTCGCCCCCTAGGAATAAAATGAACACGTCATCTAAAAAGCGCGTGTACAATTTAATTACACTTTTAAACCGGGGTTGGTTTAGGAGAAATGTTTTCTCCCAATATGCCACGAAAAGATTGGCCACACTTCCCCAACAAGGCGAACCCATAGCTATCCCTTGTTTTTGCAGGTAATAGCAGTTGTCAAAAATAAAGAAACTGGAAGACAGGATGATGTCCAACAAAAGCGTCACCACATCAATCTCATCCCTGGGGGCGTTTAAGCTCAATAACATCAACTCGACCCATTCAACCGCTTCCTGGTGTGGTATCGAGGTGTAAAGGTCCACAACATCGATAGTAAGGAAGTTGGCTGATGGGTCGAACAAGGTGTCATTGATTAATTTCAAAAACGACCAAGAGTCTTTACAAATCTCAGGTATTGACCGCAAATATTTAGAAATAATGCTATCAACAAGTCTAGAACATGGATTAGTGATAGAACATCTACCATCCACCAGTGCACGCATCGGTGGATTAACAAGGTCTTTATGGATTTTAGGGATCCCAAACATAACAGGAACCCTAGGGAATGAGATATTAATAAAATTGTAGGTATCAATATCAATCTTACCTTCAATAAGCAAATCCCTAAAGTACCCTTTCATTTTGTTATGGGACCCAGCCATCTCATTGAGAGAAGAGTTTGCGTAGGCAGGAGAATTCAACACAGACAACATTCTATTAGTGTAATCAGTTTTATCAAAAATGACTAAACCCCCTCCTTTATCCGGTTTAATCACCCTCACCGACATACCACATAGGCTATTTAAAGCCAACAGTTGGTCAGGTGAAATATTACTCCGGTTATCCAACCATTTAATGGAGTTAAAGAGGTGTCTAAAATCCAGGTCACAGACACTCTCAAATACAAGCATGTTGGGGTGCAAGGGGGGGTTGAATTAACAAAATTAAAGGGTACTTTAGGGATTTGCTTATTTAAGGTAAGATTGATATTGATACCTACAATTTTATTAATATCTCATTCCCTAGGGTTCCTGTTATGTTTGGGATCCCTAAAATCCATAAAGACCTCGTTAATCCACCGATGCGTGCACTGGTGGATGGTAGATGTTCTATCACTAATCCATGTTCTAGACTTGTTGATAGCATTATTTCTAAATATTTGCGGTCAATACCTGAGATTTGTAAAGACTCTTGGTCGTTTTTGAAATTAATCAATGACACCGTGTTCGACCCATCAGCCAACTTCCTTACTATCGATGTTGTGGACCTTTACACCTCGATACCACACCAGGAAGCGGTTGAATGGGTCGAGTTGATGTTATTGAGCTTAAACGCCCCCAGGGATGAGATTGATGTGGTGACGCTTTTGTTGGACATCATCCTGTCTTCCAATTTCTTTATTTTTGACAACTGCTATTACCTGCAAAAACAAGGGATAGCTATGGGTTCGCCTTGTGGGGGAAGTGTGGCCAATCTTTTCGTGGCATATTGGGAGAAAACATTTCTACTAAACCAACCCCGGTTTAAAAGTGTAATTAAATTGTACACGCCCTTTTTAGATGACGTGTTCATTTTATTCCTAGGGGGCGAAGACGATGCTTTGACTTTAATTAATTATATGAATGAGACCACTTCTTTCCTAAAATTCACTCATCACTTTTCAAATAGTGAAATTGACTATTTGGATGTCAAGGTGACAAAAGATTTTAGGAATTCCCGGTTCCAGTCATCAGTCTATAGGAAACCCACTTATTGCAATTCTTTTCTGCATTTCTCCAGCAACCATCCACCAAAACAAAAAAGATCTATTGTCAAAGGGCAACTGGTGAGGGCGGCCCGTATGTGTAGTATGAGTGATGCATTCAAACAGGAATGTGTCACCTTGAAAGTTATGTTTATGAATAGAGGATACCCCGAGGCCCTTATTGATAGCTTGGTTACAGAGGTCTCCTTTAAAAGGGATAATGGTTTTTACCAGCCCATACTTAACCACAACAAACAGGGGATTATTCAATTGACTGAAACTGCATCAAGTTTGACTAATGGTGTTAATACTGTCACTGACACTATTGTTGATGATAACATTCATGGATCTGACTTTAAGACAGGTTTTGTTCTGACATACAACAGATTTGCAGGGGACATGTGTTCCATTATTAGAAAGAATTGGCATTTTATTCAGAACAATTCTGCACTATTAAATGTATTAGGTACACATCCTGTTATTATTTTTAAAAGAGGTTGCAATTTAAAGGAACTTCTACAGAGGAGTGGAACAGTAAACACGTTTACTAGACAAAAAGGCACTTTTATTTGTGGTGCCTGTAACTGGTGTAACTCCTTGAGGATGGGGAACTCATTTACTGTTAGAGGAAAGAAATACATTATAAATCATATGATAAATTGTAACACCAGATCTGTTGTTTATGCTGCTTTCTGTGACTGCTGCCCTGCGTTTTATATAGGGAAGATGGACCGTAGGTTACGGGACCGGATTTACCAGCACAGTTATGCCATAAAAAATAAGAGATGTGACGATGTTTAATCTAAACACATCTTGAGTCATACAGGACATAGCTTCCATTTCATGGGAATTGACCATGTTACATTGGGAATCAGGGGCGGACCTCAGTCACTTGTTCTAAAAACAAGGGAGTTAGAATGGCAAATTTTACTTGATGCTTTTTCTGAACCCGGGTTAAATGAGTCTTGTAATATTGCTTCTATTTTAATGTACAGAAGTTATTTGAGATAGGTTACTTGCATTAACTTGTATGTGTCAGTGTAGGGTGTGTATATAAGTTTTTTAAGCAGTAAACTGCTCCTTTTTATACAATTTTATACATTTAAACTATATCCTAATGCCTTTGGAAAGAACACATTGGGTTCATATTTAGATTTTTTAGCAGTGTTTTGAAGTGCAGAAATTATATTCATCGGATTTGAATAATTGAATGTAGGGATTTTATAATTTTATAATTTAATTAAAATGATGCTTTAGCTATGTATATATTTGTTTACATGTATTTTATGTTGAAAATTTGCATATTTGATCCCAAAGAAGTGACATCATGATTCAAGAGGATTTAAAACTTGGGAAGTTCGGCGCTTTTCTGTTCTGATGAAGCTTCTGCAATAGCAGGAGCGAAAACACTTGTCTTTTAAAATTAATAAACAAACTGCGTTCAACTGAATTCAAGGGTTCCTGTTTCGTCAACGCTTTTTTGTTTTTTCATTAGTTTATCTTTCTTGTTTTATCTGCTAGAAAGATAATAGAATAGGTCTTGCATTAGTATGAATTTTCTGAAGGGTATAAAATCTGAAACTCAAATGTCTGTCATTTTCTAACTTCAGTCTTTAGTGATTTGTCACTAACTTGCCAAAAAACACAACTTTATGAAAAATGGACCAAAAATGTGATGCAAAAATATAAAATAGACACACAATACAGCTGCTACCTGTCAAAGAAGGGACACTTTAATATTAGTACTGCTACCTTGAGCAGCTGACAAAATAAAAGAATCTACATGCATTTCAAGTAATCTATAACTTTGATTATTACAGTTATTTCTTAATTGTAAACCCTCCATGCTTTCTTCCAAAATTGCTATTTTGCGGAGGGATTATTAGGGGGAAGAGCAACATTTTGAGCTAAAAATTGGGGACAGTTGAGAGGTTGGCTATGCCTAATTCTATAAAGCAATTTATTTGCATGTACCTCTCAACCTGTTAATGCAGTAAATCTGAACAAGGTCAAATATATTGGGGGCACATATAAACAGTATTAAAAATTGCTCTTGTATAAATTGAGACAGTTGATAGAACAGCTCTTACTTTAACATGCATTTTTCTGAAGGTTATGAAGTCTGAAACTTATTATTTAGTGACTTAATTCCTAAATTATTTGCCAGAAAACTACAAATTTTATGAAGAACAAACCAAAAATAAGAAGCAAAAATCTATTTATTCTTTGAAAATTTGGACAATTGGGAGGTATAGTTCAGCTAGGCCTGTCTGAGTTTGCTGCCCTTCCCCCTGACAAAATAATGGTTGAATGGAGCCTCTGCAGCCATTCCAATGAACCATTACTTGGCTATTTCACTCCATTTACCATAAACACTAATGTGCATACCGCTTTACTTCTATGATGAGTTGGACTTCATTTGAAAGTTTTATTTTGTATTTTACAGCACAAACACTAAGTCATCTGTTAAACAAAGTAATGCAGTCTCACAATGAAAACTTAGCATTAAAACTTCTCTGCCCTTGAAACTCACATTCATTGAAACAGCATTGAAACCCACATTCAAAGAAAATACATTTTGCCAGTGGCAGATAAATATTAATTTTGGGCTGTTTTCAAATCATAGACCCCTTGCATATGAAACATACATGTGCTCTTTGATACACCTTCCTCATTGTACTAAAATTATATTCCTTGTACAATACAGTACACTTGTTAGAGGGTGTTTTAAATTTGTTTTGAACATTTTTCCAGTAAGCAATGAAACAAACCATATGCACCAATAATGGCAAAACTGCCCATTTGAGAACATTTATCATAAAAAAGTCTACTCAGACTTCCACAGTCCACCATTATTAGTAAATATACACAATTCTACAGTCCACCATTATTAGTAAATATGCACAATTCCACAGTCCACCATTATTAGTAAATATGCACAATTCTACAGTTCACCATTATCAGTAAATATGCACAATTCTACAGTCCACCTTTATCATTAAATATGCACAATTCTACAGTCCATTATCAGTAAATATGCACAATCTCTGAAGTAAGACATCTAAATAATTCCACATTAAAGAAATCTGTAACTAATGAAGCAGTTGCTGCTAGCAATCACCTTTATATTTCATGGTTTCATCGAAAAATAAAGTGTCTGTTGCCCCTCAGGAATAAATTGCCTATATTACATTAAAAAATGATAATCTAGTAATAATATTGCAAGAGGAAATGGATGGCAAACTGATAACAGACTCATAGTTAGTATCTTCACCAAGGAGAACATTCTCAGTATGGCAGCATCCACCCCTTGTGGGAGCAGAACCCACAACCTTCTGCATCAAAAGCAAGTACACAACCTGTTGGGCTATAGTATTAACTAGGCAAAGCACTAAACTTCTATTCCCCTGCAGCTCTCAGCTCCTTGTAAAATCTACTCAATACTCAACTGCATCTCAACTTCGCAGCTCAAGAAAACTGGAAAAAGCCAAAATGTATTGGGGGGGGGGGGTCAAAAGCCCAAAAACCAGGGACACATTAAACATTGCTTGTATAATCTTGGAAAGTTGCTAGAATAAAATGTTGTGTTGCCACCATACATTTTACTGCCAAGGTCCCTGAGCAAAAAACAGTCAGAGTAACATACCACATCAGCTGCTTTGTAAAAGAGAGGAAGACTGAAACTTAAATGGCTATCATTTAGTGAATTCAGTTCTCACCATAGCTGTCAACCTCTTAGTACAAAACACCTGGACAAACCCAGTAATGAGGGAATATAGCCCTCAAACATATTCAGTGAATTCAGTTCTTGCCATAGCTGTCAACCTTAGCACAAAAACCTGGACGAAGCCAATAATGGGGAATACAGTCCCAAAAATAGGGACAAATTTAAAATATTCATCTTATAAACTTAGAAAATGGCTAGAAAAAAAGGTTGTGCTACTATGTATTCTGAAGAACATGAAGTTTGAAATTCAAATGCCGGTCAATTTTACTGCTGACAGAACAAAAACAATTTTCAGCAGAGACGCAGGGATTAATACTGCAGACACGTCTTTGTAAAATGACAGGGCACCAGAGCAAATCCACACAAACACAGGGAAGAGATGCAGACTCTACACAGAAGCCACCCCAACCAAGAATCAAACCAGAAAACCTATAGCTGTGAGGCAACAATACTGCCACTGCACCATCAAATATGCAAAAAACTAAACATTCAGAAACCTGAAGTCTGAAATTCAAATGCCTGTCAATTTTACTGCGGACAGAACAAAAACAATTTTCAACAGAGACGCAGGGATTAATACTGCAGACACGTCTTTGTAAAATGGCAGGGCACCAGAGCAAATCCCCACAAACACAGGGAGGAGATGCAGACTCCACACAGAAGCCACCCCAACCAAGAATCAAACCAGAAAACCTATAGCTGTGAGGCAACAATACTACCACTGCACCATCAAATATGCAAGGAATTCAACATTCAGAAACCTGAAGTCTGAAATTCAAATGCCTGTCAATTTTATTTAACATTTGTTAATCAGGACAGTCTGACTTGGAACAAAAAAACAATTTTCAGCAGAGGCCCAGGAAGAAATAATGCAGACATGTCTTTGTAACATGGGAGGACACAAAGCAAACCCACACAAACTCAGGGAGAAGATACGGACCCCACAAAGAAGGAACCCCAGCCAAGAATCAAACCTGAGAACCTGCAGCTGAGAGGCAACAATGCTACCAGTGCACCATCACATAAAAACAAACCCATACAAACACAGGGAGAATATAACAGACCCCACAAAGAAGGAACCCCAGCCAAGAATCAAACCTGAGAACCTGCAGCTGTGAGGCAACAATGCTACCAGTGCAACATCAAATAAAAGCAAACCCACGCAAACACAGGGAGAAGATAACAGACCCCACAAAGAAGGAACCCCAGCCAAGAATCAAACCTGAGAACCTGCAGCTGTGAGGCAACAATGCTACTACTACACCATCAAATATCAAGCATTGCAACATTTACAAACCACAGATATTATGAGGAACAGATCAGATCAAATATGAGGCAAAAATCTGCAATTTTTTTACAAATGGTGGTGGGTAGGGAACTCAAGTCTTTAACACCTGCATACAGGGTACAGGGTTCAAGCCTGAGGTATTCCCTACCACACCACCATGAGCACCTGGGGCATTTATACACACACGCACACACACTAGCAAGTACCATACTAAACACAAAGTTTAAAACAAGCACCATACACACACAAAGTAAGTCAAAAGCATACATTGTAAACATAAAAGGCACCATACACTTACCTGTCCATTCTCCATAATATCCAGCTAACGTACATCCTGCCCCGCAATACTCCGAAGACCCGCAAGATCCCTAAAATCAAACCTCCTGACGAGACTGTTCCTGAGTGCTGCTGTTGCAGTCCGGCCTCGATACATCATCCCAGTGAGTCTGTGCACTTTAAAAGTGCACAGACATCTCCATGTGTTTTTCTATGGGGACTGCCGGACTGCCTGGAGCATGCGCATAGACGCACAGTAGTCGGGACTACTGCACATGCGCGAAGTACGCGAAAATTTAAAAAAACTTTTTTTTCTATTTTTATTTTGTTCTGAGGGGGCTGCAGTCCGGCAGTCCAATAGCACGGGCCGCCCCTGTGTATTGGATATATCTCAAAATGTGCAACATATAGTGCAAATATCAAACATAATTTTCTTTAACAGCATCTAATGTGTCACCTAATGTCATGCAAAAGTTTGTAAGTCACTTTTTTAAGTATTAAGTACATATGGAAATGTTGCCTATTTTCATAATTACTAACAAAAATTATCAGTATTTCCAGTATAGTGATATAAACCAATATTTTAAGTGAATTGTTGTGTCTCCCCAATTGTGATTCACACCATATACTTCAATAACATGTAGGTCTCTCACTTATGAAAATATGAACATAAATATGAAAATATGAATAATAAGTACCATACAAATATTAAATTCTCCACTGTAGGACAACCTAGACTAGCAGTCTTAGTGTAATTTTGTTAATAACTCCTTGTCCTTTCTAATACTGCCTGTTATTAGCTTATAAGTCACTAGGTCAAATAATAAAGGCCAAAAAGTTCTGGATGCCATATGGAGGTATGAGTGTTATAGGCCTGAATGAGCTAAAGGAAATATACGTCTGAATTGCATTTTTGGGGCTGCTGTAGCACCACAAGTAAATCAAGTGCTTTTGACATTACATATAATGAAGATTGTGAGTTCACACCCCTTAGAGGTTGCATATTACTATTATTATTTTATATATATATATATATATATATATATATATATATATATATATATATATATATATATATATGTATGTATACACAAAAATATACATTATCCCTGAACTCTTTCTAGCTAACCCCCCTCACTCTTCCTGCCTTCTTGTTTCAGTAATTCCTGCTAAATTCTTAAACTTTTTGACTACAAAACTAAATTATTTTACAAGATTGTACTAGCAAGTGTTACTAGAGGTTTACACTTACCCTGCAATCCTTAGCATGGGGTTTAACACTCGTCACCACTACATCTCCTCCCCAACCAAGCTATCATATATCGCTTACACAAGATGCCATTTTTAAATCGGCGACCTGATCAAGTGTGTCCACCTATTAAGTTTAACTGCTCAGTCTGTGAGTTTTATAGCATCTAAAACTACAGTTTTTTTCAAATGACTTTGCTTTTGCTTGGATGACTCTGTACAGTTTTCACACATTACTCTGCCTTTGTTTGGTTGACTCTGCAGCTGTTTAGCACTGTGTAGCTCTTGCCTTGCATAAGAGTGCCTACCTGATACTTGGTCAAAACTGTTAGTTTTATGACTGTACTACATAGCGTTGTATTTTAATGATCCACTGTTAACTGATCTGTAACTACTGAAATGCTGATGCTGTAAAACCGCTTTTACCAAAGTGCATAGAGTTTAGCAAGCTATCTAAAGGCAACTTATAGTGTTAGAGTAGAATTTGCATTTGTTATAGCATTAAGGTAGAATCTGCATTTGTTTCATTGCTGTAACGCTAACGCTGTTGAGATACTACCATAATTAGAGCTTATAGCAAGGTATTCAAGCTGCGAGTATAGCGTTAGAACAGAATAGCATTTTGTTCTACAGAACTGAAATTGTTACTGCCTTAAAATCTGCCTTATGTAAAATGCATAGAGCTTAAAGCTAGATTTTAGCCACTCTAGAGTTAAAACAGCATTGCCTTGTTCACTGTTGACTTATGACCTCAAACTCATTTTTGTTTCTGTATATTAGCTCTATCTCTCCCACTCCTGCCCTAAATAACTCATATAGTTTAACTTCTGTTCTCTTTCTCTCCCTCACGGTTTTTCCCCTACAACTTGCCTGGCTTTCTTGTTCCCTGTCCACCAAGGACCACTGATAAGCAACATTGGAACAGCTCAGTGATACTTTCTTACTGCTAACAATAACAGAGAAAATTACACTTAAAGGTAAGCAGTGTATGTGTAAAATTCCTTTAAATTAAGGGTAGCACACACTCGATCGGGCCAATGCTGAGCCCTCCCAGAGCTCTCTCTTTAACTAACCCCCTCACTCTTCCTTCCTTATTGTTTCAGCCATTCCTGCTAAAATCTTAAACTTTTTGGCTACAAAACTAAATTATTTTACAAGATTGTACTAGCGAGTGTTACTAGAGGTTTACACTTACCCTGCACTCCTTAGCCTGGGGTTTAAGCCCCACTCCATTCACTCTGCTCACAAAGCACCCCTCCCTGCCCCCAAATACCACCCACCCCCCACTACATCTACATTTATTTTTAGCTGAAAGCCACTCCCATACTTAGTCCACCAATCAAGCCATACCTCTGAAACTCCCCACCCCTCTACCCCTCCTAGCTTCTTAATAACACATCCTAACCCACCATAATCATGCCACTAGGTAATATTGTTGTAATCCTTACCTGTACTATTCTGGCCTATAGTACATCCTACCAAGGAGCTACAGCCATAACCCCCAACCACTTCCACTGCACACTCTCAACTCCCCTCAAACACCCACTGCATAATTTCATTACCCCTGCCACAAATTGCCTCTCCCAGCACAACTACTCAACTACCAAACTCCCATCTCATTTGAACGCAAAATATCCATAAAGTATGACAGGTTTTTTTACTGCATATATAAAACATATTCTCAACACTTTCTCTAAACTTGCTCTCAGTGGAGACGTGCACCCCAACCCTGGCCCCAAAATCACCAACATCTCCACAAACCCCCTTCCAAATAACTCCCCCATCAGCCAAATCACAAGCAACAAAAAGCCAAATGACCTCCTCATTATTTCTCTTAACATCAGAAGCATCTGTAATAAAATCCAAGACCTGCAGGCCTACATAAACCTGTACTCCCCTGACATCCTTATCCTAACTGAATCCTGCCTCAAACATCACATCAGAAGTGAGGAAATACTCCCACCTGGATATAACATCCTCCGCAAGGACAGACTGTCCAGAAAAGGAGGAGGTGTGGCACTGTTGTATAAACACCACCTTAATATCCACATTCTCACCAAATCAGCTCCCCAGTTTGACAAGGAAGAAATCCTTTACACCACCCTCACATTAAACTTTAAGAAAGCAATCAACATTATAGGGTGCTATTTCCCACCAGGCCAAAATATACCTCCCCTTAAAAACCTACTAAACTGGGCCAATCTCTCCCTACCCCATGAAACTGTTATCCTTGGAGACTTTAACATCAGTTGATTATCCTGCAACAGCAACCACCCAGCCCTCCACCTAAATCTCCATGGTTTCTAACAGCTAATACAATCCCCTACTAGGATCAACAAAAACCCTAATAATCACACCATTATTGACTGGGTCTTAGTTAACAAAGGCTATCATTCTTACCTGGCAGGCTGTTTACCTGACTCCCTAAGCGACCATTCCCCAACTTTCCTACTAAGACATCACATAAATGATAGCAAACCCATTACCCACAGACCTATTCACAACAAAGCTAATTTCAACCCTAACTCCTTCACCTCTTCTCTCCAGAAAATTAACTGGTCACCTCTAAAGTGCCTCAACCTAGACAAAGCAGTCCATTTCTTTAACAGCACCTTCCTCAACATCCTTAACTCCCATGTTCCCCTGAGGAACACCAGAATCAGAACTAAGAGCTCCTCCTGGCTACAAAAAAACACCAGGGGCCTTATGAAAACCAGGGATAAAACATGGGAATGCTGGCACATAACTAAAAACCTCTCAGATAGGCAACTCTTCCTTGAACTACATAACAAGGTCAAAAAGCAAGTAAAAGCAAACAAAGCCCTTTTCTATCAGATGTCACTAAACTCTTCAGAAAACAACCCCAAGCAATTCTGGTCCACAATTAACTCTATTCTCTGTCCAGTAAAAGAAAACACCCCCCTGCCAACCACCCCTCTCTCCACCTGTAGCATAGCTGACTCCTTCAACAAAACACTTCATAGAAACCGTACTATCCCTAACCAAAAAACGCTTCCCTACACCAACTTCCCCCTCACCCAACCCAAATCCACCCCTCCCTGCCTTCTTTCTCTCCACAGTATCCACCTCCTGCATAAAAACACTCTTGGCAAAACTAAAACCCACAAAACTAGCAGCAGACAACCTGCCCACTGAATACCTAAAAATAGCTGCTGATGTCCTAGCTTATCCTATTTCTTATTAATCAACTGCTCCATATCTGAATCCTATGTACCCATGCTATGGAAAATATCCCACATCATTCCCCTCCACAAAGTTGACCCCTCCACCAACCTGTCCAACTACCACCCCATTGCCATCCTCTCCCCCCTCTCCAAGATACTTGAAAAATACATCAACTCACAAGTTTCCAAATACCTCCTTAACAATAATCTCCTCTCCAATACCCAGCATGGTTTCAGGCCACACCACAGCACTACAATTGTTCTGCTCTCCTTCACTAACACTATCCTCCATCACAAAAACAATGGCCTCCTCTCCTCTGCTGTATTTGTGGGTCTATCTAAGGCCTTTGACATTGTGTCACATGATCTACTACTCTCTGCTCTCTCCAACCTTTCTTTCTCCACACGAGCCATAAACTGGTTCCACAGCTATCTACATGGCCACCAGCAGTCGGTTGTCTGGGACAAAGATCTACTCCTCGCCTCCCTGTTACTCTCAGGGTTCCCCAAGGCTCCATTCTAGGCCCCCTTTGGTTCTCCCTTTTCACCAACAACCTGTACACTGCCACCAAACATGCCTCCCTCATACAGTATGCAGATGATTCCACCCTCATCCACTTAGCCCCGCCTCTAACAGAACTCCAGCATATCACACAAGGATCATTCTCTTCTGTTGAAAGCTGGCTATCTAATGCCCAGCTTCTCCTCAATTCAAATAAAACCAAACTCCTCATCTTCCAACCCTCCAAATCTACCCCAAACAAACCCACTTCAATATACAAGCCAAGGACAATACCTCCATTTCATCAACAGTCCACATGAAACTATTTAGTGTACAGATAGACAATAATCTCAAATTTGACACCCACATATCACTAACAATAAAAAAGTTCACAAAAAGCTGGGTGCATTATATAGAAACTGCCAATACCTCACCAAACAAGCTAGTATCACTAATTCCCAACTAATCTCCACCCTACTCTATTCATCACCCATACTTACAAATCTTAGGCAGTCAGACCTAAACAAACTTAAAGCCTGCTACAATAAAATTGCAGAAGTCACCACTGGTGCCGCCTACCGCAGCCACCACTGTGTCTCCCTTAGAGACTTTGATTGGCTCGAGCTCCCACAACTCCTACACCTAACTCAACTCACCTTTGCTCATAAACTTGTAAACCACCCTCTCATCACTCCATACACTTCTCCAACCCTAGCACTCTTCCAGACCCCTATGCTCCTGCAACAAAAATATACTCCAGGTCACCAAAGCCAAAAACTCAGCAGGGGAAGCACTATTTTCCTGTGCCATATGCAAGCTCTGGAACAACCTTCCCACTACCATAACTACCTTTCCTTCTTGCAATCTTTTCAAGACTGCACTTAAATCACACCTACATTTTCATGGACTTTATCCTTGTCTAAACCCCGACTAATAACCCCACCCCCCTTCAACCCTTCTCCCTTTACCCTGCTTTTGGATAGAGTATTTCCTCTATCACTATAAAACTGAACTGAAACTTAATTACTGCTAGCTCATCCTTCCAGGATTTAGTAATCATTAGTCTATTATTATTGTTAACTTGTTATTGCTAGACAATCGTAGTACTGTGCTTTACTTCTTATTTTCGATGTTTGTAATTAGAGCTTACTACTTAATTTTACCAAATGTGCTCCTGTATTTTTCATGTCATCATCACCACTATTGTATACATACATTTGATTTATATAGTATACCATTTATCATGCCATTCTGTGGAGCTTTTCTCCCCCGGCCTCAGCTGAAAAAGGACCTGTGTCCAGTTGGAATTTCCCGGTAAACAAATGTAAATAAATAAATAAATTCATAAATTATTATTATTATTATTATTATTATTATTATTATTATTATTATTATTATTACAGTTGGGTGATTGTTTCATGCCATTTGCATTATGGTACAGGTAAAGTGGTCAGTCACTGATGATGTTTTTGTTGCACTGTAGGATGAATGGTTGGCATAATGGTTAAGGTCTTTATTTCCCAAGCAAATGACACATGGTTCACTTCTAACATACTGGGTAAAGTTTGCTTATTGTGTCTGTTGGGTACCTCTCAAAAATAAGCTGGATGCTACCACCCAAACTCACCCAAAAATGAATGGAGTTATGGACAACTGTGTGAACTCTGTAGCTTTCTGCAGATTTCTTGCACACTGTGTAGACAGTCTGGTCTGGCAGTTAGTGCACAGGACTAAGCTCTAGGTTGTTAATGAGCTGCTTCTTATGCCAGTAGTATAGTCGTGTCCCTTAGTACAACTGGTTAAGCAATATAGTAAAGTGAATTTTATTTGCATATACATGGGTTCAGATCCCAGTGTAGCCTCTCTTTTTGCCATATCCCAAAGATCGTGGGTTTGAGTCCCATCTGGGGTGATATAATTGTGATATAATGTCTGGCAGCTGGCATACAGGATTAAGGTTGTGATCTGTATTGCCTATGGTATAGGGTTTGATTCTCTTAGCCCTTATCTGCCTACTCTGTGACCCAAAGCACTTTACCAGCTATTGATTGGGAGAAACTGAGAACCTGGACTAGGCTCCTCAGTGGTCCTCTAGACTGCAAGCCAAGCAACTACTTATGAATCTTTCCACATTAATTTGTCTACTGTGTGACCTTGAGCTGTTACTTAACCAGACAGTGCTTTGGGGCAATTGGGAGCATGCATACTCACAGTCTGTCTGCTAGGATTCTCTCCTAAAGACATAATAGTTAATTGGTTACGTGAAAATGCCAGAGTACCTTGCATTTATTATTGTGACTGTTATGTAGGTCCTGTGAAAACTCATTTAACAAATAAATACATTTTACAAACATATACTATTAGTAGGCCAGCAGCAGCAATGTGTTATCACTGTTTTAATTAAAAGACCCAACTGATGATTCAGCATAAATGACTTTGCTAAACATTCTTCATGAGCTCATAGGAACTACAAGGCAAGTAAGTTTGACTTTGAATAGCATGTGTGCTTTGTGAAATACCACCCTCAAGATGTAGTAGCCACTTCCAGGAGGGAAAACATGTCAGTCTAGGGATGAACTTGCAGGTATCCATCCAATTATCAAGGTAACCAGTTAAGGATGCTAGAATGTCACTCTGCTCAATATGCAAGGGCAATTTGTTCCAGAGATGGGGTAGGCAGTGGGTGATTAATCTATCCCTCCAACATGTTTTATTTTGAAATTAGTGGGGGTCCACCATGGTTTGGGTATTTATATGACCAGTCAGTCTGTAAAGGTTTAAGAGATCAATTAGATGGGGGCCTTGATTACACAGAATGTCAGCCATAGATCCTCAACCAGGAGTATATAAGAAGCAGAGTATAAGGCTAGGGCTTCTAATGTGTCCTGGTAGCTAAGTTTAGGCCAGTAATTGTTTTCATCAGGATCATCTGGGGCATTTCAAGCTGCATTATATGTCTGTCTACATGCTAAAAGGGGCATTGTACTCAATAACTGGCCTTATTAGGGCAGGGTACCAAAGGACAATAACATTATTTTCCCTGGATGAGATACCTTTGAATATCAGTTGTGCCAGATTGGATTTCCTAACCACCATTGTCACATGATAGTCAAACGTGAGAGAATTATCATCTTAGATGAGATCCCTGACTACAGTGTCTGTGTCAAATGAGGTACTGGCTATGCTGTAAGTTGTAGATAAAGGACATTACCCAAATGCAACAATGCTGTACTTTTGTATCCATCCAATTATCAAGGTAACCAGTGAAACCATTTGGTTTCATCCCTTTCAATGTACACCACTGGTTTGTAAGGACGGTTTCTTGCTGAAGAGCCTCTGAATTAATGGCGGAGTGAATGATAGCACTCAGCTTATAGTTATCAGCAAATCTAGTTAGCTATAATTCAGAGTTTCTTGTAAGGATGTCAAAAAGTAGAAAGATCCCAGTACTGAGCCCTTCGATATTCCACTGCCTACTTTCTTACTTTCTGAGTGGCAGCTGTTACCTTAGTTGTGTGAGCTCTTTTGTTCAGTCACTTTGCAGTCTATCTTACTAAACAAGGGTCTGTCTTTAGCATTTTAGCTTGTTTACAATGCCAGCATGGAGTACAGTGTCAAAGGCCTTGGCTAAGTCTAGATATGTAGTATGGATCCAGTGCAAAATGATACAAGATTTTGTAAGCCATATTAAGCTGGGACAAATGTAGGAGTTGGGTAAGTTCTAACCAGTGTAGTTTCCTTAGGGCAGAGCAACTGTGTGATCTCAATTATAGTGTTCACTGCATATCTAGCTATTGTGTTTATATCACGCTATCGAAAGATGAAAATAGCAAATGCTATTTCATTGAACCTAAAATATCTAAATCACATAATATCAAACATTCAGAACAGCAAATTTTTTCCTTGGGAAAAAATTTGCTATTCCGAAACACATACACATGACACAAGCACACCTAAAAAACATCAATCCACACACACTACTATCTATCCACTTACCTTAACCCAAACCCTAACCCTAAGGTCTGTCACTATTGCACACTCACCTAACCCGAGCCCTAACCCTAACTCACCTAACCCGCGCCCTAACCCTAACTCACCTAACCTGCACCCTAATCCTAACGACCACACAATCACACACTTACCTGAACCCGACCCGTAAATTTCCACCACAGAGCTGAAAATAGCGAAGCCACAGAACCAGCCAACCGAATTCTTTCCCTAGGAAAGAATTCGGTGTCCTGCAGCTTTGCTATTTTTAGCGTTTGCTAAAAACTGGCCGATATTAGAACATTCAAAGTTTTAAAACTTTGATGTTCTGATATAGACCCTAGCTATTTTATTGTAACAGAATTCTAGTTCTTCCAGATCAGTTTTCCTGAGGTATGTAAATATAGGTGATGCATATAGAAGAGTTGAGGTTAAATGAGTTTGGGCAATAGCTATTCTTGTGCAATTTGTGAGATACTGCCTGTTCCTATATAGTGTACCTAGTTTTTTGTGTAGGTTTCAGCACTCAATACCCCTGTCCAGCAGGGACATGGGTGGAATCCCAGGGGTATAATTTCTGTTTCCCATCCAGTTATCCAGGTTGTGCTTAAAAAGGGGTAAAGAGGTACTCTGCTTGATGTGAAGAAGGAGTATATTCTATAGATGGAGGAGTCTCTGAGACGCAAATCTGTCCTGCCAACAAGTCTTATTGATGTCACAGACCAAGTTGAGGCCACACGTGTGGGCTACTGGAGTGGAGCTTGACTTCCAGATATGCAGCAGTCCCATCAAAGTGGGCTCCATGATCACCTTGTATGCCAGACAGAGGTCATCTCTGAGGAGTCTGTATGAAACTGAGTAGAGGGATAGGGCTATTGGCCTATCTGTGTATGGTAGATGTTTGAGGCCCTGGATTCTCCTGGTCAGGAACCTCTGTGGTCTCTTCAGCTGCTGCATGTGTTTTGCGAGACACATGCCGAATGAGGCGTTGTACTCAATAATGGGCCATATAAGGGAAGAATGTAGGGATGTTATGACCTCCTTGTCCCTGGATGAGATAGCCTTACTTATGAGGTGGGCCACGTAGAAGGCTTTCCATACAACAGAAGCAACGTGGTGGTCAAAAGTCAGGCTGCTATCAACCTAGGTGCACAAATCCCTCACAACCAATCGCATGCTTAGGACAGTGTTATTAGTGTAATAATTTGTGGGGATGTCACTGTCCCCAAAGGGGATGATGATGCATTTTTTAGTAATCAGCTTGATGCCATGTTGCTGGCACAAGTCATTTGTCTGAGTGAGACCCTCTTGGGGGATGTTCACATCTCTAGGGAAATTGATGACAGCGCCCAGATTCCAGTCATCTGCAAACTTGGTCAGCCATAGCCCACTGGTTTTGGCCTGCAACTCAGAAAAGTTTATCCCAAATAACAGAGGCCACAAGACAAATGCCTGGGGTATGCCACTTGTTACGGGTCTACTGTTTGAGGTGGCTTCCCCTATTTTGACTATGTGGGTTCTATCAGTGAGCCAGTTTGCTACCCATCTGGTAAAATATGGCTTGATGCCTAATTGAGAGAACTTATCTATTATGCCCAAGTGGGGAATAGTGTCAAAGGCTTTGAGCAGGTCAAGGTAGGCAGTGTGCACCATCTTCCCCATGTCCATGGCTTTGGAGACTGTCTCAAAGAAGTCAACCAAATTTAGCAGACATGACCTTCCCTTGATGAAGCCAAAGTGTGTGGGATAAAGTGTTTGGAGGTTCCCACTGTCCTTGATAATATTGTCCATGATAATCCATTCCATGGCCTTGCAGATCAGGCTAGTTAGGCTGATGGGTCTATAATTTCCTGGATCAGTGGACGCTCCTACTTTGTATAAAGGGATGACAGTGCTTCATATGTTCATAGGTAGGTACTAGGCTATTGGCCCGAGGGCCTACATAAGCCTAGCCAACAAGATTCCCTGGCTTACACCACCCAAGAAAGTTATTTTCCTGTGCCACTGTCAAGCAAAGACACAGAAGTGATCCTTGGGGTGCATTTCCTATTTCCCATCCACTCATCAAGATCTTTCTTGAAGAGTGCTAATGAAGAACTTTGCTTGACATAGATGGATAGCCTGTTTCAGGGTATGGGAAGTCTCTGAGACAGGAATCTATCCCTCCAGCATGTCCTGTTTATTGCGGTGACAAGGTTTAGGTCCCTAGAGTATGTAGCTTGGAGGGATTGGGATTTTATTAGGTGTAGCATGTCCAACAGCTCTGGGTTTGACATAGCTTTATATGTTAGGCAGAGATCACCTCAGAGTAGGCGATATGCTACAGAGTAAAGCTAGAGTTTTTTGATACGGTCAGTGTAGAGCATCTGTTTGAGGCCAGTAATCCTCTTTATGAGGTACTTCTGTGGCCTTTCCAGCTGCTGCAGATATCTTGTGAGGTACATTCCAAAAGGGGCGTTGTACTCTATAATGGGTCTAATGAGTGTTGAGTATAGGGGAACAATGACCTCTTTTTTCCTGGATGAGAACCCTTTTATGATGAGGTGTGCCACTTAGAAGGACTTCCTGAATACTGTGGTGATGTGACTATCAAAAGACAGACTACTATCCACCTGGGTCCCAAGGTCTCTTATCACACATTCAGTGTTAAATAGATTGCTGTCTATGTAGTAGTTCATGGGTACAGAGTTTTTACCAAAGGGGATGACAATGCATTTTGGCAATGAGCTTGAGGCCATGGCTCTGACACCAGGCATCTGTCTCAGCGAGGCACTTCTGTAGGATTTACACATCATTTGGGGACTCGACTATGGCTCCTAGTTTGCAGCCATCTGTGAACTTCGTTAGCCAGAGGCCTTCTGTGTTAGCCTGTACTTCAGAGAAGTAGATACCAAACACAAGGGGTCCCAAGACTGAACCCTGTGGTACTCCACTTGTCACTAGTTTGAGGTCAGATTTGGAGTGTGCAACTTTTACAGTGTGGGTTCTGTCAGTGAGCCAGTTGGCAACCCATCTTGTGACATAGGGATTTATGCTTAGTTTTGTGAGTTTAGATATAATTCCAGAATGGGGGGTTGCCCTCCACTCAGCTAGAATGAAGCCAGTACTCAGGCTTTGGTTGAATAGGGTGCCTAATGGTGCTACTAGTTCCTGCCTGAGTTCATGTAGGATGCAGCCTGGGATGTTATCGGGTCCCATAGAGGCTGTATTTTTTGCCTTTGAGAGAGCAGTGATGAACTCTTCCCTAGATATAAGGAGAAGGGGGCAGGTGCTAGGGATGTCCTGATTTACTGATGGGGGACAGAGGGGTAAAGTTTTTGCTGAATCTGTCAGCCAGCAAGTTTGCTATAGCTATGGCATTTGTATATGTGGTGTCCTTGACTACTAGTTCTAAACAGATCTTCCTTTGCAGTTGCAGACATATGTGAAGAAGGCCTTACAATTGTCTCTAGCAGATGTGGTCAATTTGGACTCGAAGTTTGCTTTGGAGGATTTCACTAATGCTCTTATTTGCTTGTTCAGCCTAAGTAGACATTGGTTCCGATTGGGTACCTGCTCCTTCTTGGTCTTGGACAGCATTTTTTTTTCCTTTTGTTATAGTGTTTATTTATTGCAGATGTCTACCACACAGCTTTACTCTTCCTTGCGGAGGATAATTTAGTCCTTTCGGGTATTCCTGATTCTATGCAGCTATATAAATGCTCACATAGTGCTTTGGTGTAGTTTTGGATATTAGTGCCAGTTCCTACAATGGGAAGGGGGCTGTGAAGCTGTTTATACCATCCCTCAGGAGGCTGTAATCAGCTTTGGAGAAGGTTTTATGTCTAATCTCGGCTAGAGGGGGGTTGGGAGAGCTGGTGACTTCGAAACTGATGACTTTGTGGTTGGATCTTACCAGGGAGGATGATACAATGAAGATGCTGCAGTGGTTACTCATGTTGGTTAATACCACGTCCAAGATATTATCACCTCTTGTGTGGGTATCGACTAGCTGTTCCAAGGCATTTGCATTTACAAAATCAAGAAGTCTCTGGCCATTTGTGTTCTAGCATGAGTAGTTCTTGCAATCTATGTTTGGGAAGTTTGGGAAATTAAAGTCACACAGGATCAGGGTAAAGGATTGAATATTGATAGATTCAAATAGGTTCAAATAGGCGGACTAGGCATCTTGAGTCAGATTTGGGGGATGGTACCTAGCTATGATTTGAACAGGGGTCTTGTCAATGGTTAACTGCACCTGGAGTGTCTCCTGTGTGTCATACAGTTTGACCAGCCTGGAGGTGTGTATGTCTTTAATGTATATTGAAACTCCACCTCCTCTGACTTTACTGCCCACAGCTTGGGGTCTGAACGTATGATAGGATAAGTAACCAGTTAAGTCTAGGGAGCTCTCCGCAGCTTTGAACCAGGTTTCTGTGACTGCACAGATGTCAGCATTTTCCAGGTTTAGGAATGCTTGCAATGAGTGCAGTTTCATGTTTAGACTCCTAGCATTTAGCAGCATGACCTTTAATTTGTGTTTTGTTGTTGAAATTTTTATGTTGGTAGTATTAACCTCATCACTTTTCCTAAAAAAAGCACTATAGGGGAGGCAAGAGCCTTTGCCGGAAGTCTGAATCCTAGGTGAGACAGATGCAGGCCATCTCTGGCAAAGCATCATCATCTATAGCTCATGTCTTCCCAGGATGTCAGGTATGGGATCCTCCTGGAATGACAACAGAAACTAAGCCAATCGTTAAAGTGTATCATTTTCAGTTTGTACTGAGGCATCATTCTGAGTGGGACACATAATCGGAAAGCTCAAGCATGTCTCTTTTCATATAGTCCAGAGAGGTATGTCTCAAGTCATTCACACCAACATGGACTATGACAGAGTCATAACAGTACCTGTTGTTGAGAGACTTGAGTGTGTATGTGATGTGGCAGATTCTGGCACCTGACAGATATCTAACCATGACTTTCTCTTTATCCAGCCTGGTAAGAGGCACATCTGTGTGTCTCACAATGGAGTCTCCTATAATTAATATGTTGGGTTTATGGTGAAGCCTTAGTGGCTGTGAGGCACAGGTGTGTGGACTATGCATGGTATGTGGTGTGGAGGGCTGTGGAGATCATGTGTGTTTTTGCCTCAGAGGTCTCCTTTGTTTGGGTACATTTATGTGGAGGACCCCTGCATATGTAGGTGTGTGTTGTGTAGGTGTGGGTGGTGTTTGAGGTGTAGTGATTGAGTTGACAACCTTTTTGATGCCAGATATACTGACTTGAGGGGGAGAAAGCTTGGACTGTAGGTTCCTAATATAATTGCATCTCTCATAAATTGTGTTCCTAGGTGGTAGTAATAGATGGTTGTCCATGTACATGAGGCAGTTGCTATACTGCCTCAGGATGCCCATATCAACCAGACTGGCAGAAGAAACTGTAGGAAATTGTCCATCCATATTTGTCAGTAACTGAGCGAGAAAGACCAGGGAGAGCTAAGGGGTGGACCTAAAGCCCAAGTGCTTAAACCAAAAACTAAGAGCTTAGAATAACACTTAAAAATAACACTTAATTTAGGCAGGCACTAAACAAGTAGTAACAAATTCAACAGAAAAGATGCAGTTGAACACTTTAGAGAACAGGCAGCAAGTAGCAGGAAAAACCAAAGCAAGATGAAGTAACAGAGTAGTAGGAAGAAACACAAATTAGAAAAATATAAGCAGCTGAATAAAGTGTTTTTTTTTTATTTATAAAGTAAAACAGGGAGAGAGCAGGAACAGAAGATAATTCAAGGTTAAAGTACTAAGGGGTTTGCCCTTCCCAAATGATCTCTGTATTGGGTAGAATGAGCTAAAAGATGGGACTGGGAGGAGTCTCCCAGATCAAATTTACAGTAGGAGCAGGCAACTACAAAAGCCAACTTTAAGAACACAACAGCAATAGGGTGGGAAGGTGGGAGAAAAAGTTTAAGCACAGATCAGAAAACAAAATTCTGCCAGAAAATATATAAATAATTCAGTCAAGCAAAAATAAAGACTGTGCAAAACTCTGAACAGTTAAAGTGCCAAAAATGTACTTATCAGCTCTATATTTCCAGATTGTTTGAGAAACACTCTCAGTCGGAGCACAAGGAGATTCTAGCAATGATATGCAGGAATTTATAAAAAAGGCAGGCACCTAGGCAGCATAACATTTCCTTGTGTACACTTGATTGGGGACACATGGCTGAAATGACATTCAGCTGTAAAGAACTATAGATGTTGTGAATTCTCTGTGGACAAAGAGAAGAATGCAGTGCCATGCCGACAAAATGAATAACCAAATGCACAGCGGAAAAATAATGCCCATGGCCTCCAAGGCAACATGAGACAACAGGCAGTATTGCAAGCATCATCAGCAGTCTGGCCAGTGGGCATATCAGTAAAAATGCCGTGCACAATGGACAGTGCCTTTATAATTGGTGTGTGTAGACCACTACCTCTTTCATAGTGCCTAGGGAACATTACCTAAAATGCATACTGGAGCATAAATGTGACTACAGTGGCATGTAGCATTTCCACCATGCTGCAGCGCACTTCTACATGCTGCAGTTACACAAAGCATGTACTGTACACTGAGCACAACACTTATTACTTCTTTTGCCCCCATGCACTTATTTATTAAAGCTGTGGGGCTTGGCAATGTATGCTTCTCTTTGCCCACATGGAATTTGCAATAGCCATATTTTTCTGCAGCTGAATGACACTTCAGTCATCTGTCCCAACCAAAGGTACCACAGGGAAATGTCTCACTACCTAGGCGCTTGAACCCTGTGTCTAGATCTAGGGATGTCATTGTCCCCTTTTACTCAGTTTTATTAGGCCATTCATTAAATATAATGCCCTCTTTGGCATGTATCTGTCCAGACAAATGTAACAACTGGAACACACACAGAGATACCTTACTAAAATGATACAAGGCCTAAACAACATGTCTTACATGGATCAACTCAAAGTCCAGTCACTATTCTTAGTATCCTGCTGACTGCTAAGAGGTGACCAGAGTCTGACATAGAAGGAATCTTCCAACCCAATACTGATATATTTATAGCACCTCTCCAAGTCAAATGGCATCAGTAATATTCAGTCTAGGGATGTAAAACTCTTCTAAAATATCAACAGGATGGTTTGAAGGGACAGGTATATCTTGCAGAGGATACCACTGATCTGGAACATACTCCCCATCCACATAAAACAAAGCTCATCCTTGTTTGTATTCCAGTGCAACTTGTATCTATGGATGTGAAACAGACAATTTATCTCAGGATTGTCCCCTATACTACTAAGGGATACGACAGCTCCTAAATGTTTTATCCCATCTATATGTTCCCTCAAATTATGTATAGTATGATCCCAGCTATTTTCATTAGGAGTAATATGTAGTTATCAACTATGGGATGGCTAAGGCCAATCTCTAACCAACTGTAATAGCTTAATTCAAGAACAAAAATGGAAACTGGCTAAGCTTAAAAGCTTTCCTAGTACTTACCCATGAACCTATGCTCACAAAAGACCAGGTCCAGAATGTTCCAACCCTACTGGGCAGGTTAACCCTTTGTTCTACAGAGTTATTGTTAACTAGATTGAAGAATATTAGGGTATACCCAACTTTAGAGGTGTAGGTACACCAGTTAATTGATGGATAATTGAAATATGAGTCTTGCACACATAGTATTACATTTCTGAAGGTAACAATGAGTATCATACTGCCTCACCTGTCCTGGTTTTAACTGAACCATGGACCTACTTTTCCATGTATTATTGTTCTTTAATGTTAACAGAAACAGAACTTCAGCATATGTGACTCTTTGCTAAGTTTCATCTTGTTTCGGTGCACTTGTTTTATTTGCTTTGCTTTATTATTTCAGCTGACCAGTAAGTATGGTGAAAGCAAAAAGCAGTTTGTTCACATTTCAAAGTGGAACAGCTCCTCCTGAATTCTTCTATCAGTTGCCATCTGAGTATGCTTAATGCATTGTGCTATGTTCCTTAATCAGTCAGTTCAACTTTATTCAGAAGTATTTCATCATATAAAGTGAGCTTTCTGGTTCTAAGATACGTAGATTTTTTTATTTTAGTTAACTCGGTGGAAATGTATGTACCAAGTTTAATAAGGTTGTGTCATATTCTGAGCAGCTGTCCAATTACTTCTTGATTCCATATAATATGGTTTTGCCTTTTGATCATGCAGTTGGGGCTACAAACAATCCACAGTGGGTATGTATGTCTTTGGTAGTCTACAGCAGAGTTCAACACATTAAGTGCAACAGAATGCAGCATAGTTGTAACAAAAGCAAAATGAAACCGTAAATATTACCAGTAAACTGTATGCCCCCCCCCCCCACTTACAGTGTAATAAAAGATATGTAATAAATAGTTGCTACAGTGAGATCAGTTTTAGGAAGAAAACATAGGACATGGGAATCTTCTCAGAGATAGCCATACGGTAAAGTGTATTTGTGTTTGTTATACATTGAATAGAGTATTGTCTTCTCATAAGCGATCAATGGCATAGGGTATGACTAAGACTGTGGCTGTCACAGACATAATGGTGACTAGCAAATGCTGATGGTGCAAAAGTGCAATACTGGTATTTAGAAATAAATGCTGATATTTGCAGTCATGAATTGCTGAAGAAATAAGAGGATCTTCTTTTCCTTTTTCTTTTTTTTTTTTTGGGGGGGGGGGGTGCCAGACTGCAGAACTTCACACATTGCCAGATAACCTAGGTACAGTTTTGTTGGCAGCTGACCATTTCTATATACTATCTGGCAGTTTAAACTTGAAATTACAAGCTAGATGACTGAAGTTAAGTGACAATCTTGTTTCATGTTCTTGCTTATCTTTATTGGCTGAGAAATAAAATCTCCTGGTTTAAAGTAAGAAAATGACAGTTTTTTTTTAAGATGATCAATAAAAGATATAAAATCACTTAGAAACCTGTGTATTTTAATACCTTAGTTAAATAAGACCAGTTTATTGAATCAAACAACTTATCTAGCTCTGGGCTAATTATGAACAGTTTGCCTTTATTGCTATCAGCACAACCAATTAAAGTAATTTTCATCCAGCTCTTGTGTAGTTAATATAAAACCAATCTGGCTTTTCTCTACTGATGTAATTAGTCAATTTTTAGTCTATTTGCAAAGATTTTTTTTGCAATCAATGTTCAATAATGATAAAGGTCTAAGAGACAAGCACAGGGATGGATCTTTATCCTTTTTTAAAAAAAAGGAGAACTAATTGTACATTTCTATGAAGGACATGCATTAAATGTAGTTTCAGTTTCTGGGAATAATTTCTGTAAAAGAGATAAAACATTTCAAGGCAATAAATTATAACTTCCAGGAATTGTATTAGCATTACATCATTACATCAAGTGTTGTTTTGCTTCAGCCTTTTAATTTGCTCCTTTATTTCTATTATAGATTTTTTTTTCCATTTTATTATTTGCTTCAAAAATAATTTTGGTGTATACTTCTATTTAAAAATGCATTCACTACTTTTTCATTTTTATACTTATATCATGTACATTAATTTTCTCATAGTGTTTTAAACAGTCCAGAATTTCTTCCAAATCTTTATATTTCCTATTACTACCAGAGATAGATATAATGTTGATCTGATTAGTTCTTACTCTCATTTTGGGTCTAAGAGCTAACTTATACAAGCCTATAAGAATGCAATTTGACTTTTTCTAAACTAATGGAAAATGGTCTACTGAAACTCTGCATTCAGATTTTTTCATTTCTGATTATAAGCCTTTTTCTCTTTTTCATATTCTTAAATTTATTTTGTATACTTTTTCGTAAAAAATCTTTGTCCAATTATTTTCTCTTGTTGCAATACCAAGCTGAGAATTTGCCATATAATATGTTTTCATTGTCTCACAGAATCAACATCAGAAATGTCTCACTTTTTATTAATATCTAAAAACTATTGTTTCCAGTTAAATCTGTAGATCATTATATATATATATATATATATATATATATATATATATATATATATATATATATATAAAAACAAGCAAAATAAGTTTTGCATATAAAACATTATGTAACATCTATTAATTTTGTTACATAACTGGTAGTCTATTAAAATAACCCAATTTTCTTGAGTATATCAATACTTTAGTAATTGCTTTGTGATCTGATGAAGGTCATGTTAATACCTTTTAGTTTTACCATTTTAGAAACCAAATAATTTGAAATATATACCTAATCAATTATTGACCACATACCAAGTATATAACATTAAAATAAAAACATTGCTTCAGAGAAGATATTAACACTTGCTTAAGTAAGTCAATAACATTTCCAATTGCTTTAGCTGATGCTAGGTTTGTTACTTGCAGTAGTATCATTTTCTCTGTTATTATTATGTTTTACTTCATATTCAAGGATAGTTTCTAGATATTTTCAAGACAATTTAGCTTCAGTTACTGGAATCCATTACATACTTGCTATGGTTAAGATTATTTTTAATATTCAGTAATGGCCATTCATATTATATTTCTATCATCACTGTATAAGTCAATGGCACCAGGCAGTGAAATAAAATTTCTCCATAACATTACTGTCTCCTTTCTTTTTTATTTAAAGCTAGAACTTGCTAGTACTTTATATTATTTTGTATTTAACCTCTACTATCTTGCAATATATTTTATTCATTTTTAAATACTTGAACTACTACCCTTATTGTCATGATGAGGCCATGTAAATTTAAAGGATTGCTTTATAAAGAACACACCTTAATTAGTCACATTCATATTACTAGCACTAATTGGTATGATTCTATGATGTCTATAAAAACTTAAACCTCCAGAATAAAGGCTGTATGAAAACAAATGGAAAACTGTTGACTGAAAGCTCATTTTATGATATAAACTTTACAAAAACAGTTAACAAGATAAAAGATAACTAAGACTACAAGTTAACCAACTCCCTTCCATGGAACTTAACATTCCTAGATAGAACAGAAATGCCATTCAAACTACCCTTCTAATTATCTTTTTACTTTCTTACATACATTTATGCTAGTTGTTCTTATTTTAAATCTGTAGATTATATATATATATATATATATATATATATATATATATATATATATATATATATAAAATCACGCAAGTACTTTGTACAGATGATATGTTTTGCATATAAAAAATGTCCTCATAATTTCATGTCATCTATTATCAGATAGTAGCCTATAATAAAATATAATCATTCGTATCACATAGACATAAATAAATTGTTTATATATATATATATATATATATATATATATATATATATATATATATACTATCACATTTTCAAATTTATACAAAAAAAGTTCAAATACTCAAATTTACAAACCCACCTCTTGCATACTAATGAGTTAAAAATGTCAAAGTGCATGCAGCAAAAGGATCACATTCACACTTCCGATATTCTTTTTGCAGTTCAGTACTGAAAATCACATCATGTAACTGTTATACGAGATATCTAATTTCTCTAACATTTGTCAGAAGAACCACACAGCGATGTTTGATAAGCACATAAAGCTTTATTTTACATGCATGGAGACACGACACATCAAATATGTTAGCAGTAGTCTAACTTTTCTACAAACTGCAGGGGTTTTTATAGCCTCTTCTGCACGTACACACACGTACTCAACAGGATGTTTACCAGACACCGAGTTTCAGTTAGGACAGAAATATGCAGGGTGTAACCACAAACTGTCACAAGATAATCACAAGTTCTGTTTGTTCTCGGATTTCAGATTAACATCTGCACATTCTTTCATGGTCAGCATGTTTAAGCAAGTCAAACAGTTCTTTAGAAATTCTTTCTTTGTACGCAAGACAGTTTAACCCTTATTATGCTTGATACAAAGTAGTTGTTCATACAGAATTTTATTACATTTCCCCCCTAACAACACTTTTTATCATGTAAATTTTTACTACACATCTTGGTCATATAGTTTTTTATTTGATTTGTCTCCTTTGTGCCCATAATAGTAAGCTTTTGTCATATTGGCATTTATTACATTAGACATTAACATACGAACACAGGGTATACAACAACACCCTAAAAACAGAAATACAATGGCACCAACACAGAGGGCAATTAAAATGTTTATAACAATACTTCCCCAACTTCCAAACCATTTTTGAAAGAATTTAGTCAATGGATTTTGTCCTGGCTTTGTAAGCTCGGATATTTTTTGGATGATTTCGAGATGACTTTCAATCTCGCGCTGGTTGTCCGGTATAAATGAACAGCACTCCTCCTGGATAAGAGCGCAAGTACCACCTTTCACCGCTAGGGTGAAATTGAGCGCCATACGGTTCTGCAACACTACTGTTCTCATAGCCGTCAATTCATCTGTCACCAATTCTAGCGCAGAAAAAGTTGCATTACTCAGAGTCTCTAACAGTTTTGACAATTTTCTGAGTTTTTAGATAGATTTCACTGTCCCATATGCTGGAAGAATGCCAGCACCAGAAATAACATCATCACCCAAGTCCATGTGTGATAGCCCTTTGCTGCTGCTGTGGGCCAAATCGTGATGATAGATCCAGGACGCATCGATATTACCTATGGGATTAATAGGTTTATTAACAGCACGTACATTTTGTATTTTACTTTGGGGTAGTGTAAATACATGTCTTATGGCTGGTACCAAATAACCCAAAAAACAGCTACCTGACCAATTTTTTGGTAACCATTTATATGCCTTTCTTCCACAGACAAAGTAACAATCTTTTACTTTAATGGTAATATTAACAGGATTAAACCGTTCTCCTGCATCTTGTAAACCCAGAAACAATAGATAATAGATATATTTCATTTTCTGAAAATAGTTAGGGTCTTTGACAAGTCTTTTTATAGGTGTAAAGCTTGTTACACAACCTGAGTTATCCGTGGTACAATCATGAACTATCGTTGTATTACACTGGCTCCACCCAACTCTGTTTTTGCCAAGTTTTTGAAAACATATTGTTCCATTTTGGCAGCCCATGAGAGGTAATGATATTTTGTTTTTTGATGTAACATTCGAGGTGTCGAAAATCAAGTTTGTCCATGTTTTATTTGCCCCCAAAGGGACTGTACTCAACATTAACCCTCCATGTACAGTAGGTATAGCAGTACATACCCAACAATTAGATACATTAAGAGATGAGCCATATGCATACTTAACAGCCTGGTAGGTATTAAAAGGTGGATGCCATGATGTATGTTTACTAGGTTTTCTGACAGATTCTGAAAATAAAAAAGGCCAAAACAGAAAAGCAATAATCACAATAATCGTTAATAAGATATCTGTACAATGCTTTTGGGGAAAAGCTTGCTGTTGTGCACTATTATCATTCGTTTGTCTTTTCCCAAATAAATAACACTTCATTTTTATTACTTAGAAACAAGAAACTTATAACAATCCCCCTTTTATTTATGCTCAGGAATCTGTTGGGGGAATGAGATTTTTGTCCAACTCAAACTGTTTTACCAGTTTGCAATGTGTTAAATGAATCCACGAGGTACATTTTTTTTATTCGAACTGCAGTAGGAGTCGAAATCAGCACCTGGAATGGACCTTTCCACTTCGGCGAAGTCCAGTTCTTTCTCTTGACTATTTTGACCCAAATCCAGTCTCCAGGTTTCACTGCGAGGATGTCATCCTTCTTTTGACCTGAAAGGTAATAATTTGTTAGTGATGTTTTAGTTTTTGTTAACAATTTTTTAATGTAATCTGCTAGCTCCTCACCCCCCTCACGTTCCGCAGGCAATAACCCTTGCCACTGTGGGACGTAATAAGGGCGTCCATAGAGGAGTTTAAATGGGGTTATTCCCTTGGTATTGGAGCGCGGTTCGCATAGAGAGAAGTGCCAAGGGTAGGCAATTTATCCAAGACTGATGAGTCTCGGCCATAAGTTTTCGTAATTTACTTTTGAGAATGCCATTATGGCATTCGACCAAACCGGCTGACTGCGGATGGTAAGCACAATGGTTTTTTAGGTCAATTTGAAAAACAACGGCCAGATTATGGATGATTTGATTAACAAAATGCGTGCCATTATCAGAATAGATGCGTGCTGGAATTCCAAAATGTGGAATGATATTATTGGGAATGCTTTAACCCATTTAGAAAATGCATCAATGATAACTAACACAAATTTCTTCTGTTGTGCAGGTGTAAGTTCGATAAAATCCATACAAATGGTATGGAAAGGAAAGGGCGGAGTTGGAAAGGTTGCGGGTGCAACTCGTATTCCTCCCTGTTCATGAAAGCGAGCACACACAAGACAAGACAGACAAAAACATTTAGCATAGGCTATGAATCCCTTACTCCAAAACATCTGCTGTACGATCTGAACCATAGCTGCTGGACCATTATGAGATAGCTGACCCATGAGTAATAAGAGAGACATAGCGAAACAGATTAGTTGGTAAAACGTATTTATTATTTGGCCCAATATAAATTCCCTGCTTATCTGTTACTCCATATTTGACCAATTTTTGCTTTTCCTGCACTGTACTTAATTCTTGCATTACCTGCAGGGTTTGTAAGTTTAAACTATCTGATGGTTGTAGGTCTGTTTCAAGTGCAAAACTAGATGTCAGAGCGACTTCCTTGGCAGTTTTGTCAGCTAAAGCATTTCCTAGTGATACCGGATCCTTAGCGTTGGTATGGGCAATGCATTTACAAACCGCGAGCCTACGAGGTAATTGGATAGCCTGCAGGAGTTTCAGAATGAGATTTTTATGCATGATCTCCTTTTCTGAAGCTGTAACCATCCCCCTATTTTTCCATTGCTGAGCAAAGACGTGCACTGTGGAGAAGGCATACTGACTGTCCGTGTAGCTAGAAGTAGCTTTGCCACCCAACAATGTGAACGCTCTTGTCAGAACAATTAGTTCCGCTGCTTGTGCAGACATGGTCCCAGGGAGAGCGTTAGCTTCTATTACTTGTGTGTCAGTTGTCACAGCATAACCCACCTGGGTTTTACCCACCTCGTTTTTACGGGCTGAGCCATCTATGAACAGGGTCCAATCAGAGTTTGGTAGCGGCTGATCCTTAAGATCAGGTCTAGGCAAGACATTATCATGAATTATATCCATGCAAATATGTGGCGTACCATCCTCCGGTGTAGGGAGGAGAGTTGCCGGATTCAAGGTTGTGCAACGTTCTATGGTCATATGAGGTTGAGATAACAAAATAGTCATACATGACAAATGTCTACTCAGGGACAGAAAGGTTAACTTATCTTGTAGCAGAATTACTGCTACTGAGTGTGGTACCCATAATGTTAACAGGTGGAATAAGACCAGCATTGCTGATGCTTGTACGGCCATGGCAGCTGCTACTACTGCTTGTACGCAGTGCGGTAGTGACCATGCGACAGTATCCAGTTTACTTGAATAAAATGCTAAGGGCCTAAGCTTATCCCCGTGAGGCTGTAGTAGGACGGATGTCATGTATCCGCTTTTGCAATCTACCATTTGAATAAATGGTTTGGAATAATCGGGAAAACCTAGCACTGCAGAGCTTGCTATTAGTTGTTTAATCTGAGTAAATGCCTGGATGGATTTATCCATCCAGGAGATATGATCATTTGCTGCCATTGGTTGTGCAAAGATCAGGTCTGACAAGGGGCCAACTTCCTCAGCATAGTTGGGTATCCAGCTACGACAAAAGTTCGTGATTCCCAAAAAGGACATCATATCCTTTTTGGTGAGGGGCATGAGTGCTCGAAGGATCGCCTCCTTCCTGGTCAATTCAAGCTGTCTGCCTTGATTAGATATTAAATAACCTAAATAATGTACTTCTAGCTTACAAAATTGCAATTTAGATTTATTTACCTTGTGTCCCTCTTCTGCTAGAAAATGTAGAAGCCGCAGAGAGTCCGTTTTACAGACAGATTCCGTAGGGGCAGCCAGCAGGATGTCGTCCACATACAGCAATAGATGGCTCCCATTCTCCGGTGTAAATTGAGCCAGGTTCACTGACATTTCTTGAGAAAATATAGTAGGACTTTCACAGTAGCCTTGAGGCAATCTTGTATATGTAAATCGTTTGCCTTTAAACGTAAAAGCGAACCAAAACCTACTCCCTTCATGTAAGGTAATAGAGAAAAATGCATTGCTGATATCAATAACTGTGAAATATTGATCTGTAGGGCGGATATCATTCAGTAGAACAGATAGGTCAGGTACTACCAGAGCCCTTGGTACTATAGCTGCATTAACAGCCTGTAGATCCTGTACCATCCTCCAGGTTCCGTCCGGTTTCTTAACTGGAAACGGGAGTATTGCAGGGTGAGTCCGCATACGGTATCAAGACTCCAGCCCACAGCAATGCTTCGATTACCAGGGCTATTCCCTCTTTACTTTACTCAGGGGATATTGTCTTTTGTGCTGTCTGTAGTCAGATTTGGGTGTTATTTTAACCGCCCCCACTGTTCTTATTAACCCTATGTCGTGTTGTCCAGATGACCATAGATGCTGTAGTACGACCCGCAAATCATATTCTTCTTGTGGGCCCAGCAGCAAGAGTCAGCTGGGCAATGCCCTATCTTCCCTTAGATGTACTGTAGGCCTGGCCTGAGTTATCCAATTCAATTTTTGTACTTGAACCCCCCTGTGCAGTAACTGTTCCTCTGACAGAGTGCTCCACTCCATCACCTTTTTACTCACAGAGATCCAAGTTTGTCCTTCCTCCTTGGTCAAAGACACATGTGGTGTGTAGTTACTTTTAAAAAGTGCTAACATGTCTTTTGTTAGGCCACATGTGGCTGCAGAGCTTCCCAGTCTATCCCAGTACATTTGCTTCAAGACAAGTTTTGTGACCTTATGTTTGAAAAACAGTTCCTCGTATGTTGTATCAGGACCTGTTAATTTTCTATAATACATTGTGCAGTGTAACTGTTCTGCCTTTACAGGCGGTTGATGGCCGTACTTGCTCAAAGCTAGATTGAGCAAATCACTTGTTATACTCCCAGGACCCATGGAGATTAAATCATTACTATAACAAAAATGCAAGTCTCCCTGCCCTTCTTGTAGAACTTCAGCCTCTACTTGTATCCGCTTAGCCTATATACCGTGGGTGGTTGGGACCGCAGCTATACTAAAAACATGCATCAGGTCCCTCCCTAAAAGGTTTACCGGACAAATGCGTGAAATAATCACACGGAACCTAATAGTCTGATTAGTCTATGGATCTGTGAACCACAAGGGTCGGGACAGCAGTTCCTTGTAGATATAATCACTCGTGGCTGCATCAGATGGTACTGCAGCATGTTTTAACAAAGTCCTAGTCGCCCCTGAATCACACAAGAATTCTACCTCTTGCCCTTCGACCTGTAGGCTAATTACAGGTTGTACCTCCAGCTGCATGGTCAATGCCAATGCTGCTAAGTTAATGATTTGATATGCCCATTTATCATCAAAATTACCTTGCTCATGTTCCGACCCTGCACATTTCCCCTCATTCTCATCATTCTCATTTTTGTCCACATCACTCTCTATAATTTCTTCTGGTGGCTCTGGCCACTTATCTTTACCGTCATATAGTCATGCCGAGGACTGTGTAGGTGCTTGTGAGGCACCTGGCTGTCCTGTGCTATGGCAATCTCTAGCAAAATGCCCCCTTTTTCTGCATTTAAAACATTCCCCTCCTTTAGCGCATCCTTCATAATCTTCAGAGTGTCCTGCATTTCCCCTTTTCCTACCTCTGCCTCTTCCTCTGCCCCTACCTCGTTGAGCTTGCAACAACATAACAGTACCATCCGAATTAACTGTGAGGTTCTGTGCCTGCTTGTTTTTTTTATTGGCTATGTATTTCTCCGAATGCCTAGCATATTTTAACAGCTGCTGCAGTCGCGCTGTTTTATGGTCTATCGTGTTTAGTGATGAAATTACTAATCGGCATCCTACATCCTTTTAAAAAGGCGTTTTTTAACTGTTGTTCATAGGATGAGTCTTGTTTTTGATTTGCGGGCATCTCTATGCCACTATGGTCATTAAAGGTGACAATCGTTGCAAGTAATGGTTCACCTTTTTTTCATCGGACTGTACGCATTGATTTATGTGCGTCCAATCTGCTCGTGCTTTCCATTTTTCTGCAACGTTTTTGATCAATTTTTTTACTCATCTTTTAAATTCTGCTGTGTTATGATCAAAAGGTTCCCCTTCTCTTGTGAGGGGGTCCCAATTCCCACAGATAAGGTGGCAGTCAGGTCTAAAAATCTGCCGGAGTACCTGCTCAAACTCGACACTATTAAGTTTGTAACTAATTTGCATATCATGTATGTCCTCCATAAATTTTTTAATGTTATCTTTTGGGTGTGGAATTCCTTTTACAGCTTTCCTGATATTTTCCTTAGTCCAAGGGCGATAAACCAGGATCGTAGGACCCTGTCCGGGCACCCCTGCTTGTGGGTTTGCTACCTGGATCAAGGGGTATTTGCTATTTTCTGGTGCACTATCTTTAACTTTTTACGCATCCTTATCTATATTTCTAGAATGTAGCGACACAGAGGCATCAGTATCTTTTTGCAAAATTATACT